>NC_089755.1:29564717-29586622 GCF_040412425.1 Macrobrachium rosenbergii
ATATATATATATATATATATATATATATATATATATATATATATATATATATATATATATATATATTTATTCATTTATAATATTTATTTAAGATTTTTGTATAATATATTCGTATCTTGTTCTGATATACATTCTTTTGGACTTTAGCAGAAAATCATATTCTCACCTAAGGTTTTCCCAATTATGTAATTGAAAAAAGAAATTGTGTGTGTAATATATATATATGTGTATATATATATATATATATATATATATATATATATATATATATATATATATATATATATATATATATATAGTCATAAACTGGGTCCTCGGTGTAGGGGTGGGGATTGGAACAATTTATTATTATAGATTGTCTTCGTACTAAGGGGAATCCAAGTTTATGAATAAAAGGAGAACTACTGGAAACCCACCTTAGAATCTTCCTGGATTTACGTAAATAATGAAGGTCGCCATTTGGAATTAGAATTCTTTTACAATTAAAAAGGGATTTATTTACAGAGAATGAGCAAATATCTGAGACCAAAAACATGTAACAGTTTACAGACACATAAATCACATATGATGGATCAATAATGCAGTAACTTACATACACGCAAGGTAAATATGAGGGGCCACCGATACAACAATCCCCTTTAAAACAAGTGACTCTGGTATGCTAAAAGGCATCAATTTACAGACAGTAATGCATTGTAAGGAGTGAATTCCAGGATAATGGCAATTAGGTAATCAAGATGATTTCTGTGTGGGCAACGGATTCTTGCAATCAGGCTGCGACCAGGAATGGCTGCGAGCTTTGGGTGGCAGTCATTTATGGATCCTGGCATAGACTTGCAACTGGGCAGGATATGATGCCTCCTGGAAGAGAATTCCGGAGTTAGTACAAACACGGGGGGTGGGGGGCGACAAAGGAAACCTCCCTTGCTACTAAACAAAACCCCATGAACAATCTTACCTTCTAAATCTTAGTTAGCCCAATTTAATGGGAGGACTTAATTTCAGGTTATGAGAATACTGAACAAATGTGCTTTACAGGATGAATGGGGATGGCGCGCCTTACACAAAGGGAACGCCTGAGTAGAAAGGAAAATGTGAACGTCTTGGAGATGCAATAAGAAAGGATTAAATAGACGGGAAAGGGGGACAGCGGGTACTGGCACAGACTACTCTCAGACTTTACCTTAGACGCATACGAGCTCGGATACATCATCAGCTGCTGTCTGGTGTCATCCGCCCACATCCCAGGGAACGGGATGGAAACGTCTACCTCTCAGCCCAGCCGGTGTGTCTCTGCCTTCTTGTTTCAAAACGGCGCAGCTGCGGTGCTTGGGCATCCAGGTGTCTCTGAAAGAATAGTCTGCCGCCAGTCAGGAATTCGAGGGAAAATGGTCTTATGGATTAGAAGGTTAAAGCTTAAGTTTCTAGCCTCCCTTTGGCGGCTTGCGCCCCTAACACCTATAACCTCTTTGAGCTGGACTTTGAAAAATACTACCTCAGAAGGGGGAGGGAATCTAGGTGTGTGCTGGTAACAGGGGGTTGAAGGAGGGGGATCTATTGTGTAGCAGGCTCAGGCATTTCCTGAAGGCTACGATGGAATGCGCCCTGGGTTCAATATAAGTGGAAAACATCTTGGTTCCGCCATATTGGCTTGATTATGAGTTAACTGAGATGATGGATTTTCACTAGAAATTAAGTAGATGGCGATTAACTAGGAGGGAGGAATGTAAATCTTTGACAATATATATATATATATATATATATATATATATATATATATATATATATATATATATATATATATATATATATATATATATATATATATATATATATATATATATATATATATACAATATATATATATATATATATATATATATATATATATATATATATATATATATATATATACAATATATATATATATATATATATATATATATATATATATATATATATATATATACATATATATATATATATATATATATATATATATATATATATATATACACATATACACCACACCCTTTTTTTAATTACATAATTGGGAAAAACCTTAGGGTGAGCATCTGATTTTCTGCTCAAGTCCAAAAGAATGTAAATCAGAAAAAGATACGAATTCTCTGGAGCAGCGAAGATACTCACCCCACTAAAAAGAATAAACAAAAACTTTCATCAATGTAAATAATATCCGGAGTCAGATAGAAAATAAAGTTTGAGTCATATCAAGCCCTGTAAGAAGAATATTTCAATGTACAGTTAAAATAATAACGATATACTCGTATACTGGCAATGAATTTCGTTTGATTTATGAAGTGTGTCTGAAGTTTCTGAGTTCGAATGTTTGAGAATTTATACCACAAAAACGCTCGTTTACAAACTCGATGGCAGAGTTTAGCCCTTCAGCCCATTAAGAGTTCCAGCAGAAAGCTGAGGAATGATTTAGTTCAGCCGATCCTTAATTCACATTGCTACAAAAACAAGCTCCTAAAATCCAATAGGAATAATATATATTACATCAATTACCTGTACAATGCTATTAATTTCTTCATTTCTTCTAACATTTTTAGTAAATCTTTTATGTTTGGCAAAATCCTCCAAAACTTTACTCTTATCTTTACTAGGGCCTCACTTCAATACACTTCACTGCGAGTCATCCATCAAAAGAAACTGTCGAAAAAGGAAATCACTGCGGAAGAAGTCCACGAACTTTAGTTTGGCGACGCGCCGAAGAGGCATTTTAAACCCCCAGTTGGTTCCTCCGTCCAAAAAAAGAGCGGCACCACTGGCGGAGGATAATTCTCTGGCTAAAACTTCCGATATCGAACTTTTGTGCGCAAACAATGAGAAATATTCAGGGATAGTTCTCTCCGGAAATGGAAGATTGTTTTTGTAAGGTTGCAGAGAGAGAGAGAGAGAGAGAGAGAGAGAGAGAGAGAGAGAGAGAGAGAGAGAGAGAGAGAGAGAGAGAGAGAGAGAGAGGTTTTCCATTTTTCTCATCAGCTTCAAGAGAAAGTAAATAGGATAAGGTTCAGAGGTTGCTTCTAAAACTAATTAGACACTTTCCATCGTTTATTTTGCAGGTTTGGGAAGAGAGAGAGAGAGAGAGAGAGAGAGAGAGAGAGAGAGAGATTTCCATTTTACTTTTCAGTTTATAGAGTAATTAATTGCACTAGTTCAAAGGGTGCTTTAGAATGAAATAGTAGAGGTTGCCTCTTGAATGAATTAGATATTTTTATTGGTTATTATCTTTAGAAAAATACACTATTTCCAGTTAAGTTTGGACCTAATAACTACAATGAACTAAGTATCATTCACTGAATTCTAGGACAATAACATCTGTCTTTAGTGACTCGAAAAATGTAAACATAAAAAACTGATTATGCGTAAGGTTTAAAAGTTGCCTGGGGTAAGCAGAAATCCCTTGAGAATATCAAGAAAAATTAAATCTTTCGTACTGACAGTTTATTCCAAGGCAATATGAAAGAAGATCATAAGCGAAAATATATAAAATTTGTTAACCTGCATGAATAAAAAATAACAAGGAGAACATGGCAGAGGACCAAAAACACAGAAAACCAAATCACTTTGAAAAGTCCACTGAAAGAATATAGTCCTAACAGTTAAAATCATTATGAAACTAGAATGGCTCTGATATCACATAATTCTTGGAGTAAATCGCAATCTAATGAATATCTTAGTTATCCAAGTAATGAAGGACATAGAAAAAAAAAAACTAATCATAAGTATTATCCTAAAATAAAAAAATTCAGGTTATCCCTGGAATTATAACAAAGGCCAAGAAAATTTTGTCTGAAGGCTTTTAACTTTTAAATAAAAACTTACACATTTTGTTCGAGCAACACTGCAGTAAGAATAAACCATAAAAATTCTTTAATATTAAAAAATTAAATATTAGAGATCGAAGTTTATGAAATAAAAAAATAGATGATAAAATTTCCGGCAGACAATCTCTGAAATAATTACATTTTAAACACTTTCTATATCAAAATCTTGAAGGATCTTATGGGAGTGAACAGAAAAGAAATTAAAGGGCACAATTCTAAAAGCTGATACGTGATGAAAGGCCGAAGAAGCTTGTCAAGACGAAAGCATTATGTTGAGATGGAGGATAATGACGAGTTCGAAGCTTAAAAGGCCAAAAACGGCGAAAAGATGACGTAAGGAGAGCACTGAACGTATAATGTACAAAGAAGCACTGGCCTTCCAATTAGCTGTTAAAATGGATCTTTCGAAGCAGAATACTTGACGACCTTCTGAATAAACTGGAGCTGGGAAAATAGATGAATGTGCCAGATAGTGCCATCAAGCAAGGGAGCGTGAGCTTTAGACCAGAGAAGGCCGTGAAAGTGAGGGTGTGGTTCACATCAGTATTTGAAGATATTATGTATTTTGATATGTTTGAGACGTCTCATGCACCAAAAATAACGAGACAAGACACTCTGACCATAAGTGCAAAATTTTCTCCTTTCAAACGAACTTCCAATCAAGCTAACGAATTGATTGCATAGTGGTTTCATAGACTTACCAGTTAAAAGAATAGGATAACGGTTTGATGAACAATTCTTTAAGCATCCTAAGTTTTGGAAACACTTGTTAAATAGTCACATATATACACTCGCGCGTATATATATGTATGTATGCATGCATGTATGTATATATATATGTATATGTATATATATATGTGTGTATGTATATATATGTATGTATGTATGCATGTATGTATATATATATATATATATATATATATATATATATATATATATATATATGTATATGTATATATATATATATATATATATATATATATATATATATATATATTACGTTTGGCCACAGGTTGGTTACTTTAATGAAATATTAATTAGGATAGGCCCTGAACAACTTACCGTGGACAGCCGTAACCACATAAAACACATGAACAGACAAGATCACATATAAGAAGAATGGTAGGTCGCCAGCTGAAAGATTCTACTTTATTGCACACAGATTATTTCATTTCAAATAACAGAGTACTGATCCAATTCTCAATAAGGAAAATCAATGACAGAATTTAACAGTACAACAAAATACTGATTCTACTTGCAATAAGGAAATTAATGATAAAATTTAACAGCACAACGGAGAGCCAATGGCTCGGTTAATACAGATTTTGGTTCCTTTAGAAATCAACTAGTTACAGATTTCTTGAAACAATGCACATTGATAAGCCTGCTGCAGTTGGGCAGAATTCTCCAGGCAAGATGGATGTTCCAGAAAAAGAGGGTGAATGACATACCACGTGTCTGGAAATAGAATAATCCCAGATAAAGCGTCATGGAAATGCGGTTTCTCTCAATAGCAATTACAAGCACATGGAAAGAGTAACTTAAGGTTTCACTACGACCAAAGGACAATTAATTCACGAAATTAACTCACACAGGGAAGCACTTGAACACTGGGTAATAGGATATCAAAGAGTACTTACTGGGGAGAGAAATTATGAAATGAAACGAGAGAGTCAGGATAAGGAACAGAGAATAGGTACACTTAAATGCCTACAGACGTACAGTGGGTTGCCTTGCAACGTGCACTTTGCAATAATGGCTGGATGAGCTGTAATGTCTTCTTTCAGACCTCACGTACCCGCTTGTGGCTAAAGCCGCATGTTGCCAATAGTTTCCAGTTCACAGAAAGAGTGCCATGGAGAAAAGGTAGCCCGGACGGGCACATGGCATGGCACTGAATTACAGAAAGATTTCTCTTACTGACTAAAAAGTGGACTGAGTAAGACTGACAGCGAGAGCAGGTCCTGGCCTGCTTATAAGACTGTCGATTTTGCTTGAGGGGAGATGCTGTTTCTTTCCCACATTTGGACTTCAGCTGACATCTGTGAAGAACATTCGAGAACCAGTACCAGAGCTCACACAGTAGGAGGTAGATGAAAAAGGGATTAAAATCTGGAACGTTCAATTTCCCTGGCGGTAAACACTCCCAAGTGAATAATTTAATTTCCTACCTGGACCCAAGGCAAATGACAGAGCTTAAAAGTGCCCTTCCACACTTCTGTGTGTGGGCCCTGGGTGCCTACTCCTTAAAACACAGGACTTTGACCCCTACAATGAGTAAGCAATGGCGGCGGATATCTGTAAATATATATATATATATATATATATATATATATATATATATATATATATATATATATATAATATATATATATATATATATATATATATATATATATATATATATATATATATATATATATATATATATATATATATATATATATATATATATATATATATATATATATATATTTATATATATATATATATATATATATATATATATATATATATATATATTTATATACATACATATATATATATATGCATATATATTTATATATATATATTTATATATATATATATATATATATATATATATATATATATATATATATATATATATATATATATATATATATATATATATATATATATATATATGTGTGTGTGTGTGTGTGTGTGTGTCTTATATACTGGGCAACGTGTTTTGGATTAAAAGCTACTGACATAACTTTGGGCTTTTGAATCAGAAAAGAAATTAGGTAGCGTGACTCTCTCATACGTGTATATTTTTTCTTTGGTAGAGGTTTACTAAACATATCCTTTGAATTTTATCATCAATATCATTACGATTTTCCTATGAAAAAATGTCTCTGGAAGGGAATGAATAAAATAATGAGTATCCGATCCGGAATTTAAAATTAGGAAATTAAACATCCTACCCTTTCGTGCATCCTTGAGAATTTTCAAGTAATCAGTCACGTTTTCGATAATTATGATTTCGAATGAACATAGTTTTAAATAAACTACAAATAATAACGGCTTTATTGAATATTAAGTTCCCCACTAATGGGAATAAACAAAGCTAATTAGGTCTTTTCTACCCTGTAAAATTTTTTGTTTGGAATGGAAATTGCTTGAAATGTTGAGTGGATGAGAATATTTGATATCCTTTCTAAATATAAATGATCCAGTATCTACTTAACTCTTCTGACAAGAATTCTCTCTCTCTCTCTCTCTCCAAGACATGTTTATTCCTGCAATCTGCTTTACTATCTATTTCTTAAGCTATCTTGTATCCATTTAACTGTTCATAAAAGAATCTCTCTCTCTCTCTCTCTCTCTCTCTCTCTCTCTCTCTCTCTCTCTCTCTCTCTCTCTCTCTCTCTAAAAGACACGTTTATTCCTTCATTTTGCCTCACTATCGATTTTTAAAACGATCTTGTATCCATTTAATTATTCCAAGAGAATTCTCTCTCTCTCTCTCTCTCTCTCTCTCTCTCTCTCTCTCTCTCTCTCTCTCTCTCTCTCTACCCAAGACATGCTTATTCCTCTGAATTCGGCCTCAGTATCCATTTTCATGAGAGACTTCCTCTCACAACGACGTGCTTGTAAATTGGAAGTCCGACTGTCAAAGGCCCTCCTTCCCCCCACCCCCACCCCTCCACATCTCCCCCCCACCCCTGCATTGTACAGCTGCAGAGGCGGTGCTATAATATTCGATATTTGATTAATTATGTGAACAGCGTTGTCATTGGCTTGGCTGAATCATAAAAGGCTTTCGTTTAATAACATTTTTGTCAACATAATCAAATGAACCGGCATTGTATTATTTCAAGAACAAAGACTGGAATGAAGGCATTGTCCAGGACACCAGTCGGCCCCATCACAGGGCCTGGGCTTTGGTATATTACACGAATTAAAAAAAAAAAGTCTTTGGAAGCTAATTTTATATGATTAAATTATTTGGTATTGGAAATTATTTATGCAGAGCCTCAAATATCTTTAAAAAAAAACCACTATCATAGCTATTTTAGCAAATTATAATATATGAATGTTCTCAGACTTATTAATTTAAATGAGCGTGTATTTTGAAGTTCTGTTCTGTGTAAAATCCCATATTTCATTATTGACGAAACACATTCTAACCGTGAAAGTAAAATCCTATATTTCATTACTGACGGAACACATTCTAACCGTGAAAGTTGCTTATCATCATCAAAATTGAGGATATGGATTTTATGACAGCAACTGCATAGAAAAACTGACATCCTAATTACCCTCGACAAGGTTTGTCGTTTGTTTTCATGTTTTTGTATCTGTTAGCAGGACTATGATAAGGTACGTTCGAATTCTTAAGGAATTTTGACCACTTGTGTGACTCCGGACTGGCAGCAAGAGATCAGATTTTGGGGAATATACGACAGTAACTTTTGGGAGAAGGACCCTTTTGGAGATGGATTGCTCAGCTGTAGAGGAGATTTGCTATCTCAAAACGTTTCTGTTGATACTATACGCTATATAATATACCACATCTAAAGAGTAAGCTTTGTAGATACTATGATGTAACAAAAAAACGGGCGTAAATTTACTCACTGTTACACAAACTAAATATATTTGTGCCCCCACACCCCCGCGCTACCTCGCATTAAGGAAACACAAACACAGTACGTCAGTAATCCATGTATCACTGCAACTGATTTTTTTTTTTACGTATTTACTTGACATACTTATATATAATGTATCGCCTGCTTTCAAGAACATAACGTACGACTGATTAATTTTTGTTTTCGATTGACACATAATTTCACTCTTCTCTTTGCTGTCCGCAATCTACCTTCGACCGACTTCATTCATGGAGACTAAATGGAACCACAGTAAAACCTCTTTTCTCCAAAATGACCTTCAAAATTTCTGTCCTGATTCGTGTCATTTATAAAACTCTGATTTCATTGTCCCTCCTAAAAACTGCGGTTTGAAATATCCTTTTCAGGGATTTTATTAGCAAAAGGTAAAAGGCAAAGAAAAAATGAAAATGTTCATTTCTTTATCTCTTGCCCACCTGACATGAATAAAAAAATCGACAAACTTTAATAACATAAAGAATATTGTGGTTCGATACCTGCCTCCATTATGGTAAAATTCAGTCCTTCCCTTCCAAAGGAATCCAAAGGATTTTAAGGTTTAATCTTTCCGGAGATTCCTTTGACTTCAGCAGACACAAAGCCGCTCTAAAATTTTCCACCGTGAACAAAGGGGTGTTGTGACAAAATGAATTTGCAAAATGAATCAAGCAATCTCTGCTTTAAAAAGGTTCCGCTATCCAACCTAATAGTCGCTGCTTATAAAAGACTTTCACTATTCAAGCCAATAGTGACCCTTCGGTTCATAGAACTGGCAAAAGAAATGGTTAAATTTCCTTTCCGCTCACGTACGCAGAGCTGAATCTCCTTTCAACCGTGAATTTCCCGCACACAAAGAGAGAGCGACTCATAGATGATTATTCATGAATGAAGATGCTTCAATGTTACTAAAGCACACACGTTAAATTTCTTTACTAAAAAGTGACACAAAATAGCGCATTCTTTCCCATCTGTGCTTCACTAAAATAGTTAATCCTTCCTTCTAATTCGCACGTAATGAAATTTCACGACTGCCATTACTGATTCTTTTCATATTTCAATGAATCAGAGTAAGTAATCATACTCGCGTGGTATGTTGGAGTATACTTATTATATCCTGCTATTTAAAATGCAATGTGTAAACATAAGTTTATTTCTTGCTGGTTTAATCTTTCCAAAGAACATTAATCATGCAATCATTACCAGTTTTTGGTTTTTTAAATGCTTCCTTTCTCCAGAGATAGATTGTTACAGTAATTCCCTCAAATTTTGTTACCCAAGTTTCTACTCGAAATTCAAAGGTCAAGGTCGCAGATTTTGTCTGCTCGAGTACTTCATCGTCTGCAACATTTGATATCGAACTTCATCTTTTCATGTCAGAAGTCAGTATCACAAAGTTGGTTGGAATTTTTACATATTACGAAGCAGAAAACTAGAGAAGTCATTTATTCAGTGTTACGTAGCCTTGGCAGAGGAATACTGAACAAGCCACTGGCAAACAGAACTTGAAGGACTTATAGACAAATCTATTCAAATATATCTATGCACGGAATCACAAGTTATTCAAGAAAACCATAAACTCTACGGAAACTGGCAAATAAAATGGGCCTAACTAACAGATGGACGAAATGAGGGCAGGGAGGAGGGCCGCCAAAAATAAAGAGGGATGATGCTTTTTATAGTATCCTAGTTTGTCTTCTGATGTATAGCACTATACTTGACTGCACACAAAAATATCCACAGACAGAAACAGACGTACACTGAAATGTATATATATGTATGTATGTATGTATGTATATATATATATATATATATATATATATATATATATATATATATATATATATATATATATATATTATATATCAATATATATAATCAGTCAACATACGTAATCAATGACTGAAATTTCAGTCATCACGCGTAATGCACTTAGGGGACATTTGATCCCCCAGGAGCTAGTACTAAACACGGTGAAACAGTGAGTCACCTACACTGTTTCGCCGGGTTTAGTACTAGTCCCTGGGGGTCAAATGTATTTCGCCGTGTTTACTACTAGCTCCTGGGGATCAAATGTCCCTAAGTGCATTACGCGTTGACTGTAACATATATATATATATATATATATATATATATATATATATATATATATATATATATATATATATATATATATGTGTATGTGTGTATGTGTGTATAATATATATATATATATATATATATATATATATATATATATATATATATATATATATATATATATATATATATATATATATATATATATATATATATATATATATATATATATATATATATATATATATATATATATATATATATATATATATATATACATATATATACTATATATATATATACAAATATATTTATATACAAATAGATTTTAGTGCTGCTTTCGAGTAAATCATAAACTTCAGAATCTTGGAGTGGGTGGATATATTTTAGGATTACTTCAAGATTTCCTTGCAGGTAGGAAGCGTCGAGTTTGCTGTTGATGGGATCTTTATTTAGCGAACCAAGACCTATTTTGTTTGGAGTTCCATAGGGTAGCGTTCTAGTCCGCTGTTATTTTTTGTGTATAAAAGTGACAGTGACAGAGGGTTACTGGTATGGAAAACAAATTGTTTAATATGCCGATGGCGCAAAAATTTCGGGTTTAGTAGTCTACACTTAAGAGAAATGAAGCTAACCTTAGACTCAATCGTTACATGGAGCGGATTAGTGAATGGTGTAGTCGGTGGGGTATGAGGCTGAACTCCAGTAAAATGAAAATACCATTCATCACTATACCCTGTAAAGGTTTTCCACCCCATCCTCCCCTTCAAGTGGATGGGACCCTGCTGAATGAGTCTGGACCCTTAACCAAACTTGGTGTTACTTTTGACGCACACCGTACTTTTGAGAAACATACAGTATAATGATGATGTCAGCAAATGCCGCATGGAAATTAGGTATCGTAAGGGGTCACATATTTATAAGTGATAAAATTAGTGCAACCTGTTTTAGGTCATTTGTCCTTCCTTTACGAGCATACTGTTCTCCGGTATGGATGTCTGCTTCTGCCAGAGATTTATCTCTATTAGTTAGAGTGGTTCATGGTGGAAGGCTTCTGTTTCCTAACAAGAGCAGTTGACTTGGAACATCAACAGATGGTCTCTTGTTTGTAAATTTTTTACAAGTTGTATTTTAACAGAATTTTCACATTCACAATTGATCCCTGATTCCCTTTTTCCGCCGATAGCTAGATTTTCTGAACAGCACCACCAATTTGCAGTAAATGTGCCTCTCTGCCGAACTTCTCAGTTCCAGAGGTCCTTTATTCTTCACATCGTTGTACTGTGGAACAGTCTCCCTGAGGATGATGTGTAATTAGAAACTCAAAAGTTCAAGCGAAGATGCAATGCATTACTACCATAAAACAGTTCTCCTTGTATTTTGATAATTTACTTACCTTTTTATCTATTTATTTATTAATTTCTTCGTTTATTTTATCTTTTCTAATATTTTCAATTATCTTCTGTTATTTTCAAATGAACACCATATTCTTTGGAAGCTTAAATTTCAAGTCAATGGCCCTGTGAATCTTGTTCCATATAAATACTGTACGGTTCGTCTTCTTAATATAATAATAACTATATAATAATATATATATATATATATATATATATATATATATATATATATATATATATATATATATATATATATATATTTATATAATGCTATTTTGGCACATTTTCTCTCTTATGCTATTTCTATTAAAGTCAATAGCATTATCTGCAGAGACTATCTTTTCATTTAGACTTTGAATCTGACTGTACTTCTTTTTCTCTACAGGTAAGCCTTCCATGAATAAAGAAAGCTCATTTGTGTTTGCTTCCATTTACTTCTTATACTCGAAGGACCTTTTCTCGCCTATCGGCGGTGTCTTCGTCAATGGAGTGATGAATTTCTATTAGTCGACAGGTCTCCTTCTCTCGCTCACTCTGCTAGGCAGTAAGGGCATTTCTGGTGCTCCGTAGGACACGCCCTATGCCACGGCGTGCAACCAAGGACATGAGCGAGGGCATGATTTGTCTCTGGCCGATAGTTTTGATTTGCTCCACTGTAGGTATTTCCTTTTGTATTCGGGAGTGTTCTGTCGCTCGTTTCTCACTTTGGATTCTCACAGATGTCTTGTGATTTCCTTGAAGAAGGGAGGATGAAGTCCGTGTTCCTTTGTATGTTTAATGCAGGCTATATTTGGTTTATATTTACGGCTTTTGCTATTTGCAATCTGTGGAACGCGCTTCTCTGTGTAAGATCTCTGTGCTTTCTAATATTTCTTCTAGTGTAGGTTTACGCTCATGGGCGTCTACTTAATATTGCAATATAGCCCTTTGGTTGTGGTGCACTTTCAACCATCATCATAGACTGGTAGTGGTGCAACCTATGTAGCCATTGCTGAGGGCTTGACATGTTGCCTTGGTACATTTACATTTATGTACTAAGTTGGTTTATTCTCACATCTCTCCATAGGGGGCAGTGCCATTCTGCATTACAAGGGTGCTGACCAGGTTCAGGGCCAGTATCTTAAGGAAACATTCATTTTGATTTGTAGGCATGATATTGTTGGCAATTATCCTTCTCATGGCCTTGATTTCATCCTTAAAGTGGCTGTGGTATGCCGTTCTGTAATATAATCCTGGTGAGGAAAACGTCGTTGCTAGGGTGCTGGTATACATGTCCAGCAGTTTTTGTATGCAATTCTCAATTAATTTGCTGTCTTAACCACTGTTAGTAAGGAGCTGCCTAGCACGATCGAGCTCCACAGGACTAGCTTTCCATTTGAAACAGTGCGTAATTGCATGTCTTTCGTACACGGATGCTACAGAGCATTTGTGACAGGCCACCCCCCCTATGGGCGTTAAGGCACCGCCCACCATTCGTTGCATTTTGGAACACGGTTGCATTGCCCCTATCTTCTCTCTGCTGCACGTCCACATCCAAGAAGGAAAAGTCTGCCTTCGACGCTGTATTCGATAGTGCAGATTAAGCAAGAGTTCCTCTTCAAGGCATACTTTAGGCGGGTGGCTTCTTCATTATGACCCATAGCAATGAAGATGTCAATGTAACGGCATATATCTTTGGTTTTGGAAGGGAACTGAGAGTTCTTTCCTCAACATCTGCCAAGTACATATTAGCAAACAAAACACCAATGGGGATCCCATAGCGATACCATCTACCAGTTGAAAGAGTTCACCTCTATGTGAGAGGAAGAGAGCCTCCTTGGTGCAGATTTAGAGATGTCGAAGGGCATCTTCTGGTAAGTCGAGGGGCATGGCATCCGAGTGGTAACTTCTCCTTTAAATATTATCAATGGGCTCGCCTACTGGTGCGTTTGAGAATAGACTATATACTCCCAGAGATACGATGCTTGAGCTTGGAGACTTAGTATTCAAAATATCGATGAACTCTGCCGGAGAAACCACCGAGTGCCCCTTTGGGGTGTAAGGAGTGATGGCATTGTTCAGGGTCTTGGCTATCTCATATGTTGCGGAGTTAATCTGCACGGCCCTATGGGTCTTAAAGGTGCCATAACAATACCCTGGCCCTTAGTCACCAATAATCGTAGTTAACTGATGGATCCAAAAGAACTTATTTTCTTGATTATTGCTTTCAGGTTCCTCTTCAGATTTTCGGTTGGATCCTTATTCAGGGGCTGGAATTTTGAGGATCACCGAGGATGCCGGCTATTTTAGTGTAATATTCCTCCCGTTTCATGATGACATAGACGGCGGCCTTGTCGTCTTTTATTATGATGGTATCCGGATGTTCTCAGAGCTGATGAGCGGCTTCCTTCAGGTAAAGGGAGATGATCTCTCTAATTGCCTCGCTGGCGTCCGGCTTCCCCGACGAGTTCCTCCCTCAAGGTATTAGGGAGGGTCACCTTTCCCTGGGCCTAGACAGAGAAAGGAGAGACAGGTGACTCTCTCTAATGCCATATATATATTTGCAAGTAGCTGAATGCTCCTTTTTAAGTGGCATTGTCGCCGAAAAATCAGTTTTCGAGTTTTACTCCATTTCGCCATGTTTGCCTGGATTATAATTGTTTTATGATAAAATACAGCGTAATGGTAATGACTCAGTGAATGTAGAGCACTGGTAAGAAAGCTGTTAAAACAAGTTTACAAGAATGTGATGCAAAATTACTGTGACAGACTTCTCTTTATACATATATGTGTACGCTAGTCTCACTCTCTTTATACACAAGTTAGTATACCCTAGTTCCGCTCTCTTTATACACACGTATGTTCGGTCTCTTTACAAATGTTTACATGTGCATGGGCCAGCGGACGCGAGGAAGTCTGAGTGTGTAGCATAATACCATGCGCATATTTCTTACGCATACATGCCAGTCGCCTGCAAAACAAAGGTATACCTACAACCATATCAAGTTGCAAGGCCTTTTTTGTTCACCCATGGCAAAATTCCCGGAAGTGATAGCTGTACTCCATTAAGCAGCACAGATAGCCTCTTTATATCAGCTTTCGCGTTTCCTAGTAGTTGATATTATAGATTTTATACGAGAACAATGTATATATATACCTGAACTTCGAAACAATGGACATAAAATCAATAGTATCATTATCGAGGAAAAGTTCCGATGCTATTTCTCTCCCTTTCACTAATTAAAGATATCGGATACCAGGACTCAACAGCCGCCATTGTGGCTGGGGGAAATCTAATTAAGATGGGAGGTTACTTTTGTCTGTAGGTGGGTGTTGTCTGAACTGTTACGATATTTGAAAATATTAGTTTTTGAAATTTCCACTCTGCTACCCTCCAGGGATATTTCCTTACTAAGGCTTTATTGAAGTATTCGCGTAGATACTTCATTTCGATTTAACATCGGATGATGTAGCAAGTTCTCGTATTATGGTATTAGGACAAACAAATGAAAAGTAAATGAAGATAATTAGTAAATAAAGGAAATACAGAATGAGATGGTCATGGGAAGTAGTACCTAGACTGGTAAGAATAGTCAGCATTGTCAGTTTCATTAACTGATTCTTCAGTGATTCAGATTTTGTTATTCATATTAATTGTCCTCAAAAATATATATAGTTTTTCATGAATTTATGCGTAGCCTCCAGCACCATGAAAGACAGTTACTGCTGATTTCTTTTAAAGCTGTAAATAAAGCAGGTAATTACACCATTTTGGGAATGCGGTGGTAAATATTCTCTCTGTCTATCCAAGACACGTTGCCGTCTATCTTTTGATACATGGATACTTTAATATCCAATCATAATTATGACAGCGTGGAAGAGCTGGTAATTTTAACTGAGATACATTAGGAAGGATAAAAGAAAAATGTCCATAATTGAAAATCGTTTTTTCTTCCAATATTTTTCTTGGGGGGGGAGAGGTGCTGTGTACGGTCTTAGTGGCTAATGTGAATCATTTTGGAACTGAGAAACACAATTTTTGAAGGCTTAGGATCAGCCTTGCAAAGACACTCTCAGTGACATCTGTCAATCACTTTGACCTCAAATGTTATTA
This sequence comes from Macrobrachium rosenbergii, assembly GCF_040412425.1. Classification (NCBI taxonomy): domain Eukaryota; kingdom Metazoa; phylum Arthropoda; class Malacostraca; order Decapoda; family Palaemonidae; genus Macrobrachium; species Macrobrachium rosenbergii. The sequence continues at coordinate 29,580,769 of NC_089755.1, forward strand.
CCATACTAAACTGATTTCTGTGACATCACATGGAACTAGGCGTCTTTCGCGGTACGTCGTCTAATGAGCACTGCCGGGTAAGAATAAAATATCGGAGAGAGAGAGAGAGAGAGAGAGAGAGAGAGAGAGAGAGAGAGAGAGAGAACAAATATTGCTAATAGGAAAAGTTTCAAACTAAATCTCCAGTTGAGGTTCCCTTAATGTGGGAAGCTTATGACATTTCATTTTAAAGACTTGCTTCGTTTATTTTAGACCTGTGATTTACCATCCAAAAATGGTGTTTTGTAGCTAATTAACACAACCTGGATTTAGAAAAAAAATTTCTAAAATGTATCTTGTAGAAGTTTGACCGTTCACATAGATTTTATGCACGTTTTGGCATAATGATCTATTCTTTTCATTTCTGATAACGCAAATCCTCGTCATTTTCCTCCGTCTCCTACTCCACGTGAACTATACAGATGTTACGCTTCAACTATTTGTACCTCTTCTCTCTCTTTTACACATCGCACCTACACAGGAAAGTTTCTCAACAGTCCATTTCAACATCCATCTCATGATTTCACTGACATCCCTCTGTCATTCTTCCACCACTTCTGGCATCCAGTTACCTGTAATGATGTCTGCCACTCACAATCAAATTTCACATTCTTTTATCAGTCTCTGTAGCTTGTCTTTAGTATTATTAGCTAATACTCTTATCATCATCAACCATCAACAACTCTTCACTCCGATCAAAGCCCTTTTGTCATCCAAGAATTTTGCGATTACGTCATTTCTCTAAGCAGTTAATCTCATGTATATATGTTCTAACAGAAGCTTCAGTTTCATCTATAATAATAAAAATAATAAGTAAAGCTTGTAAATTTAATAAAGAAATTACCTTCCGTATCATACATCCTCAACACTTTGTACACTGGATATGAATTTGGCTTTGCATCAGCTCACCCTGTATCCCAGTGTAGCATATTCAGCTTTTTCATTTAACTCTGGAAGGTATTACACAAAGCTTTCATAACCAAGTCAAGGCACACACACACACACACACACACACACACGCACAATCCCTGTTCATTTGACGAAACCCACTCTAGTTCTTCCTTGTTATTTCTTCTGTTTTCTGACTCACGATCAAAACCTAAACATATACCTTAGCAGGTGTAGTGAAAAATATTATACGATTTACGTTTAAATTCACCTCCTTTCTGTTACGTAAACACAGCTCATCTCTTCCATTATCCAAGCTTACCTAATACTCCCTGCTCAGCCAAAACTTTTTAACATATATCACCACACGAAAGTATCTCACTTGTAATTCAGACTGTTACTGGTGAATTTATCCCTTTGACCCTTTCATTTACGAGCTTCAAAACCTCAATACCCATTTCAAATTCGTATAAAGATCTTTTCCCTTGCAATGTTCAGATCTACCTCTTTTCTACCCAATGTTTACAACTACTCTTCATAATCTCCACGTCATCGAGGGAACTGCACACACTCTTCAAACGACATTTCTCCAAGTATGTCTGTTCTCCAACATTTATTGTCCAAAATCACGTTAACACAACTTTTTACCGCTAAAGTTATTGCTCGAACTCACCGACTTCATTATACTTTCCCTTCTTTTCATCCGCTACCTTCATGACTAACTTATCCTTCCTGTTGTGAACATGCGCACTTGCTGCTTATCTGTCGTGCAACCACATAACAACCAGGTTCGTTACATCTTCCCTAAACCTCCTCGTACGCACCCCACCGCTTGGTATTATTTCTTTATGTACTTGACATACGCCTTTTAAAGGTGATAGCATAAGAATAGACCTTCGGGCTCTCAGTAAGTCTCGAAGGATGAGGTTACATATCTCATGCCTCTCTTTTTTAGCCCCTGTTGAAGCAGGCACCCATTCACAGATGGGTCGGCTGGCAGGCGGTAAGCCGGTGTCGGATCACGGAACTTGTAAATGCTATCTTAGTACTATACAGGTACCACTCATGGTACACGCCTTTATGCATCTATTCTTGAATTTTCCCGAAAACTTTCGTTAATTTGAATTTTATAATTATATACCACTTATCAATTATAATTGCCCTTCGGTATTATTTCCGAGGTAGACCCAATTGGATATTAAACGACATTTGTAGCTTAATGTCTGTGTATATACTCATACATACAGTACACGTATATATATATAATATATATTGTCACGAAGTGATCAAGCACCTGGTTATTACACAAATAATAAGACGAAAAAGTTACCTCACATCGACCAGATACTTGAAACCTCATTACAAATATATTATGACTGAATCTCTAAAGGTACAGTGATCCCATAAAACTCACTTATCTCTTGAGAAAATCAATGTAACTTTATCAAGTTATGGGTGAGGTAACAATTAATAAGTTATATCCAGACTATACTCTGTTTTTTTTACCGAGGCGGATTTGCACTCGCTCGCAGGGTGCCCTTTTAGCTTGGAAAAGTTTCCTGCTAGCTGACTGGTTGCAAGTATTTTGTCCGAACAGCATCATTGTTTTCAGATAATTACCAAGCAATGTGAATCAAAACTCATTTACTAACCTAAATTTCTCCCTCAGATATATGTTTTGTCAATAAATAATGTTAACGAACAAAGAGATTATACAGTATTGCGATGGTAAGTCTAAATTTAATAACAACACCCACGAAGTCAATGACAGGAGCTTGTTTTCGGATGCATGCTGCATAATTTTTTTACTTTGCACATATTCTAACACCAATGGGATAAATTACACTAAACATAAGAAAAACATATTATTATAAACTTTCTTTGAATACCAGAATCTACTAAAAACATGGAATTAATAAAACTCGCTATAGGTGAAAACTTCCAGGGAGGTAAAAGGAACAGCCTGTGGCTTTAGATAAAATTTAGATAAAATTACCTAGGTAGGTAGGCCTTTTTTTTTATAGTTATTTATATGGTATCCACCGTGTACGGAAAACTGCCCGTAGGACAACTGCCCGTCGGACAACTGCCCGTCGGACAACTACCCATAAGGAAAACTGCCCATTAGGAAAACTGCCCGTCACGACTCTTTCTGTAAAAAATTCAAGGTATAGAAAGCAGTAGTATTCTTTCGGTTCACTCGGTTAACGGATATCATTCTCTCAGTAGTAGTTCTTCTCCCTCAGAAGCCCTTTATGGAAACTACAACGAATACTATTTTGAAAAGTCAACGTGGAAAAGACACCCTGATGGACGAGCTATACTATCAGTATCATCAAAATTATACATGGAACAATTTAATATACTGGGAGTGCTCAGAGGAAGGCAAAAGGCTGCAGAGCGAGACTGATTACCAAATTACGAATTCAAAATTATGAAATCTTAAGGAAAATTAGTGAGCATAATCATTCAGCAAGAAAAAGTGAAATTGTAGCGAAAAAAGCACTATCTGATTTGAAAGACAAAGCTGGAACTAACGGATCATCTACTAGAGATTTAATTACTACATGCGTAGCATCAATAGATGCAGCAGGTCGTGCGGAATTGCCTGCCCTACAAACTATTAGCCGGAATGTTCGTAGATGGAAATGAGATGACGATCTTCCATCAGTATCCACTAGCCGTAATGATTTTGTGATTCCAGATAAGTTTAAAACGCTTGATACAGGAGAAAAATTTTTACAATATGACTCTGGAGTTGAAGATCCTTTGAGAGTACTGATATCTGCATCAAGTTCAGGAATTGAAGACTTGAGAAGATACAGAAATTGGACCACAGATGGAACTTTTAAAGCTACACCTCGAAGTTTCTACCAGCTTTATACCATCCATATACAACTTGGTGGCTCAAGCATTCCGCGCATTTTTGCACTTTTACCAAACAAATCGAAGAAGTTTATACGAAGGTTTTCTTAAAAAGTAAAGGAATTAGTACTAGAAACTCCCTTGACAGTCATGTCTGACTTTGAAAAAGCTGCAATAAATAGCATACAAACTGTTTTTCCAACAGCAACACAAAGAGGTTGCTTTTCTCATTTCTGCCAGTCTCTGTACAGAAAGGTTGTTGATCTAGGACTACGTGAGAGATATCATAATGATCATAATTTCAATATCGCAATACGTTCCATATCGGCACTTGCCTTTCTTCCGGCCGACGATGTTGAGTCCGGATATGAGGATATATTGGAAGCGTGGGATATACCAGAAAAATTTTTGAAATATTTTGAGTTAACTTACATGGGCACTGTAAGAGGGCGTGGCAGAAATCGCAGGCGAGGTGCACCTCCATTTTCGATTGCACTATGGAATGTTTACGACAGAGTTCCAAATGACATGAATCGTACAAATAATAGTGTAGAAGCTTTTAATAATGCATTTACGAAGTCTAACAACCTAAATCATCCTGACATATGGAAACTCATACATTGTCTGAAAAAAGAAGAATGCTTGTCACAAACTAAAAGGGGCCAAATTGAGAGTGGGGAGGTTGTTAAAACAGCGAGGAGGTACAAAATTATCAATAACAATATTGCCCGAATAGTCGGCAGTTATGACGATGATGACAAAATTACTTACCTGAAAGCAATTGCCCATAATCTTCATTGTTTTTAAAATAAATATATACGTTTTATTCTTACTCTATTTCAGTTTTATAGTTTTTGTCTTGTTATATTTCTTATTACCATGGTGACGAGATTTGTACTTTAAATTGATTGTTGACGAGATTTGTATAGTGACAAGATTTTTTCTATAAATTGATTTCTAACAACATTAAACAATCTATAATTTTTTAAAATAAAAGCCTTGCACATCTGTGTTTTTTTATTACATCCCAAGCGAAAATTGTCGGACGGGCAGTTGTCCTGAAGGGCAGTTGTCCTGACGGGCAGTTATCCTAACGGGCAGTTAGCTGACGAGCAGTTGTCCGCCGGGCAATTGTCCTAGCGCTGGTATCCACATGCCAGCAAATGTTGATGGGCAAGAAAACTTGTCAGATACATATCATCTTTCACAGGCTTTTGTGCTGAAGCCTTTTGTTATATCATTATGATAAATATGATGATAAATATGAGGAGGCTATTTTTTCTTTTACATAATAATAATGTACTTCCCTTATTATGGCTTTATTTCTTGCACACATTTCAAACTAGGCTAGCCTATGTCTATGTGTCCTACACCATTTTTTGACAATTGCAATAAATTTTGCTTAACTCTTTAAGGTAAGGGATAACAGCAAACAGTAGCTGATGCTTGATATAAATTTCAGGCAAGTTTTATGTAGGCCTATGATGTAAGTCCGTATAGAAAGGGTTTGCTATTTTTGTAGTAAAGGTATAGATTCTATTAATAGCCCATTTTAGGTTTGAGGATACTGTAGTCTTCCATAAATTGCATAAAAATCACAATTAAACGAATTCATAATTTCACCGAGTTACATCCGCGATACCCTCCTTCTCCCTTCCATCCCCGCCTCGGTATTTGACAGTAGCCGCATATAGCCTACTAATCCTTAAAATGTATATGCGTATAGTACATTTTCTACTCAGTCACATATTCTTCTACTTCTCAAAATATCCGCAGAAACTCGTGTTAACCTTATATGTGTCCTGAACAGAAAGGAAAATAAGAAAAAAAATGTTTTCTTATCTTGCATTGTCTGCTGTAACTTACATGAAAGAGTAAGTTGTTAATTTCTGCGAAATATATTTTTATTAGTGTGCACCTACAAAAAGAAGCATAGATACTATTTAATTGCAGATATACCCATTAAAGTAATCTCAATAAAATAACAATGATTTCAACATTTAGGCTACATAAATCAGGAAAAAGCTGCAATGACATAAATCAGGAAAATACTGCAATGACA
>NC_089755.1:29587122-29639622 GCF_040412425.1 Macrobrachium rosenbergii
GAAAACGATTTTCTTTCCCTGTACCAAAGAAAACAGTGCAAAGCCAGATTACTGTCCCCAAACTATTATATTCTCTGTGCCCCTATACCCCGACCTTCAAAGGTTCAAACCAACCCAAAGGAGGAAAGGAGAACAGTTTCCTAGCGTATTTTGGCGCTACTTTTTACAATATATATATATATATATATATATATATATATATATATATATATATATATATATATATATATATAAAACCAGGCGGCGTGGAAGTAGACAGCATGAAACATAATTCACTTTATTCCTTATACAGCGACGTTTCGAGACCAATGTCTCATCATCCAGGCTAAAATCAAAGATAAAAACTGATAAGCAATACAGCATAACAAATTATTTTTTGTTGACACGCAAAATACATTGAATAAAGCAAGGCAAAATAAGATACATCATTGAAATAAAAATTACGCTACAAGAAGAGGAACATATTTAAAGTTAAGAGTAGTTAAAAAGACACCTTGTCTCAACGGAGTTTAGTTGCTATATGAAAAATGCACCGAAAGTAAACAACAGGAAGGGCGTGGTTTAAGCTATGTACAAGGGAACAGATGAAGAGTGGTTGTTTAAGGTGGGAACTAGTTTCTTTATAGCTAGAGATTCTAATATTGGAAGGTGGTGCTCATATGGGTTTGATAATAATATCTTGAAATCCTTATAATTTATATTATTTTTTGCAAAATTTCCCATGATTCCTAATGTTAGATAGTTCTGGGTTGGATAGTTTACACCTGTACGGAAACTGATGCCCATATGTGCGTCACATCTCACCTTAAGCAGGCGGCGTGTGTTGCCAACATAAGTCTGCCTGTTGCATCGGCAGCAAGTATAAACATAGACAACACCAGACTGCATTAAGGGAGGTAATCTCTCTTTATGACGCAACATACTACCAATAGTCCTAGGGTTCATTAAGACAAACTTGACATCAACAGCCGGAAAATAATTAGTTAAAATACTCCTTAAGTGAGGTAAGAAAGAGGTGTCATGCACATAAGGAAATCGTATATAGAACTTAAGTTTGTGGGCCAAATGTATTGCTGCTGGAGGATGAAATGAAATATCCAGCGTTTTCCTGACATATTTCATAAAGAAATTAGGAGGATAACAATTTGAATATAAAATAATCGTAAAGGATTCCGATTTTTTTTGTGGAAAAGGCTCAAATCTGAAGTTGGTGCCATGGCTCTGTGGAGGAGGGTAGACAATGAATTTAATTTAAAATTAGAAAAACAAAAACAATAAAAGTTAAGACCAAGGCCTGTGAAAGTTGCCTTTCGAAAATGCCTGTGTGAAAACGGTCGTCATCACGGATGACAATCGTATCTAAGAATGGTAGTTGGTTATTGTTTTCCAATTCATATGTAAATTTAATGTTGGAATGTAAAGAATTGGCATATTGTAAGAACGAATCACAATGCGAATGGTCCTAAAAGAACAAAAGTGTCATCCACATATATATATATATATATATATATATATATATATATATATATATATATGTGTGTGTGTGTGTGTGTGTGTGTGTGTGTGTGTGTGTGTGTGTGTGTTAATAACTATTAAAGAACTTTAGCTGCTGCAGTAAACATGTTCCTATGGCGCTTGAAAAGGACTATTCATTTCAATATGTGACAAACGAAAGGCTGACTAATTGTTTTCTTTGTCATCAATTACTTAGGAGAATGAACCAGTTTTCCAAGCTGTTTGTCTCATTACCTTGTGCTGTACCTTTGACAGACTCGTATAAACGACTGTTTCTTCAAATCGGCAGCGATTTGCTTTCTTTTTTTTGGAATATTTGAATTCCATAAAGTCGAAAGAGAAAGCGATTACTTTTACTCCTCTTTATTTTGATAATATCCTACGAGCAATTTGCAGTTCAGTAACTCTCATACAGGCAGTGGGTCAAAAACAAATGATTAACTGTCAATTTAAAACTATTTCGGAAGAGATTCACCCCATATTGGACCCGAATGACGGATCGGAACTATATATATAAATTTTCTATGACGAAAGGTGGGCAGACTATAAGGCGATATTAATGAAAGATAAATATAAAGATGATTTTCTGTTAAAAGGAACAAAATGCTGTTTACTGCTGGCACGCCTTATCTGGGCGCTAGGGCCGAGCGTGCTCAGAAAAGTGGAAGGGACAACGTACGTCGTTCTAAATTAGGTGTCAAACTGAAAACTTGTTCCTCCTATTTCATTTTCTCCTCTTTATTTCCTTTCTGTTCTTCTTTTATTCTGTTTCATTTCATTACTTTCTCCTTCAGTATCCTGTTTCCCCTTTTACGACCTTCCTTTATTCCAGGCTTTTGGCCACGTTCTTCAATCTCGCTCGCTAACCTAAATTCCTGGTTCTTCCTTAATTATTTAGTTGCTTCTGGTTGAGTCTAATTTTCACCGCCTCCGCTGATTCCGTTTTCCACATACAACTCTTTACTTCGTTATCCGCTTATTCTCTTGTTTCTCCTTCTTCCTCTCTATGCTTGTGTCCCCTTCAGTAATCCTATACCTCGCTCCTTCACCATCAAGAGCTGTCTACTTTCTGTTTTCGTCGGTTTTAATTGGCTTAAATTACCTTCCAAATCTCAGTTACCTCTTCCTCTCCCATTCTGACACCGTTCTTCTCCTCTCTCTCTCTCTCCCCAGCACATTCTACTCCTCTACTTTTTCCATCGTTCATAAAATTCCTCCAACTTTTTCTTTTGCAAACAATCCCCATTTAATATTCTCTTCTTCCTTGCCTCGTCTGAGTCAGCCTTTATTGACCTACGTCCTTCAGACACATCCTCATTTCCTTTCCTCAACCTGCGTCCTGATCTCATTTTCTTGCAATTTCTCCAAGCTTTATTCCTGGTGTCTTTGTTCCATCTATCCATCTGGTCGAAACCATCTTCTTTATGTTGCTCTGTTATGCTTAATTCCTCTTTCATCATTTCCTTTCTTACGGTCAAACATTTTGAGCCTTTGATAGTTTCTTAGCTGCAAGCGAATAGATCTTTCGATATTTCGTTTGTTGTGTATTAATGTTTGGTTTCATTCTCTAAGTCTTCCTTTTAAGAATAAGATAATACTGGTTTAAGGTTTGTAGATTTTTTTCAAAAATGTTTTTCATATTTACACAATCACGGTTCAACCAACATGCAGATGGAAATAATTCAAAACTGAGCCGTAGGTTTGGATTTTGATATTCAAACGCTATTTTCAAGTAAAACAGAATATCTACTTTGGTTACCAAAATATGATCCAGTTTCCAGATATGGTATTGTAACTTGACGAAGCATATGAAACCATTCTTTCTATTGAAAGCGTATTTGATTACTTAATTCAATAACTTATATAAAAACTTTTTCTGTTATTCACTGAATAATTAATGTGAAAAAAATCAATCGACTGTAAGTTTGATTTCATATTCGTAGTAGCTTTCATAGTTAATTGTAAATAAGTAAAAGTATATAAAAACAAGGCGTTAAGTGACAAAAGCGACAGTAGGAAATATAGTGGAATAAAATATCAGTCAGTGTATATGGTAGAAATTAGGGAAAAAAGTAAGCCGAGAGATAGTAGGGCTGATAGGATAAGAGCAGTGAGGGTCTGAACAAGGATGGGATCGTGTTGATCAAATATTTATAAGAATGTTATGAGGAAAATAGGAGAGGTGTATGTCATTCTGGAACCATATGATGGAAAATCCTGAGATATTGAGTATATGGTTTTGATACTGTGGAGTACAACAGATAATCTGTTGAGAATGAGTAGAGGTTGTACTTTGAAAGTAAAGTTGTGTGAGAATATGTGGGCGAGCGAGAGACTAGTTTGGTGTAAGGGTACTACTGAGACTAGGATGTTTCACGTGTCCACCGCTATTCAATAATCTTATGGATAGAGTGACGAGAGAAATCAAAGAAAATAGTAGAAGTAGGACAAGGAAGCATATATCATGTATATATAGACCTGATATGACCAATGTTTGCATTACGTGACGATTCACGCTCTGAATCTTTATGTGACTTTTATCGTAATTGCAAATAAAGTCACTGATCGTCACTTGCAAACATTGGTCACTCAGGTCTCTGTACGTGATCCCTTTCCTTGTCCTACTTCTACTATTTCTTTGATTTCTCTCATCACTCTATCCATAAGATTATTGAATAACCGTGGACACGTGGAACATCCTAGTCTCAGTGGTACCCTTACACCAAACTAGTCTCTCGCTCGCCCACATATTCTCACACAACTTTACTTTCAAAGTACAACCTCTACTCATTCTCAAAAGATTATGTGTTGTACTCCACAGTATCAAAACCATATACTCAATATCTCAGGATTTTCCATCATATGGTTCCAGAATGACACGCACCTCTCCTATTTTCCTCATAATAACATTCTTATAAATATTTGATCCACACAATCCCATCCTTGCTCAAACCCTCACTGCTCTTATCCTATCAGCCCTGCTATCTCTCGGCTTACTTTTTTTCCCTAATTTCTACAATATACACTGACTGATATTTTATTCCACTATATTTCCTACTGTCACCTTTGTCACTTAACGCCTTGTTTATATATATATATATATATATATATATATATATATATATATATATATATATATATATATATATATATATATATATAATTTATATATATATGTATATACATGTACATATATATATTTATTTCATATATATGTATATATGTATATGTATATATATATAATATATATATGTATATATATATATATATATATATATATATATATATATATATATATATATATATATATATATATATATATATATATATATATATATATATATATATATATATATATATATATATACTTATACATAATGTGATCATAATAAGCACAGTGCCTTCTATACTTCTCAAGCTCTCCACACTTTTTGGATACGCTTTTCATAATTCTGATGTCCATAAGAGGATTCGAACCTGTATCAGGAGTATCAGAACGAGGTTACGATGATGATCTGACGACTCCGTGGCCATACTCTGGAAGCGGGTTCGAATCCTGCTACAAACATCAGAATTGCTTCATATTCTTGCATTTGGATCTAAGGCTTTGTACTGTAGTAGCAAGCGTATTCAAGAAGTATGAAGAATTCAAGAAGTTAAGAGAGCATTGAGGTTATTACATCTATATAAGTCTATATGGTAAAAAGTGACTGGTTGCAACTACACGTGTCTTTCAGCCTAAAAAGATTGAAACGATAGCCCACTTGGGCACGATGATAAAGATGGGTTTATTCCAGCTCTATTATGTACCTGAATTCGAAGGGTAGAATTATGTATGTATGAGAGGCAACAGTCTGTTGTCCTTGTGACCTCGTTCTGATACGCCGGACGCGGGTACGAATCCTGCCTCCTACAGACATCAGAATTTCCTCATAATTTCGTATTTAGCGCTAAGTGCTTTGTAGTGGCAAGTGTATCCAAAGAGAATGAAGAATTTAAGAAGAGGGCATTGCGGTTATTAAAATTACATATGTATCAGGTAGAAACCAGTAGATTTTATATATATATATATACATATAAATATAATATATATGTGTATATATAATATATACATATATATATATGTAATATATATATATATATATATATATATATATATATATATATATATATATATATATACATATATATACATATATATATATATATATATATATATATATATATATATATATATATATATATATATATATATATATCTATATATACACACACACATATATATATATATATATATATATATATATATATATATATATATATATATATATATATATATATATATATATATATATATAACCGTTTTCAAAGATTTTCCAAGCAATAAATTAAAATGAAGAATTCCTGGGCCGTACATTACAACAAAAAACAAAATTTGCGTTGCCCGCTACGGAAGCTATGAAACAAACATTATTTCGTTCATTTCGAAAAGCAATATGCACACTCGACTTTTTTTGTCACGGTTTCGAAAATAACAAATTCAATTTCCACTTCCCATCCGAACTTTATTATATCGGTTCGATATGAACAATGGGCGGCCAAGTCCGGCGTTGCGGTTTGATCGAATCATTTTCTGGACCGTTGTGTATTTTCAAGTAGGGAAATAAAGCTTTATACACATACATGAATGTATATTGATCACTTTTATTAGTGGCAAAATTTTCCATCTAAAATTTTTTGTCACTTAAATTATGTTTATTTCAAATCGTATGGATTGAACTGAACTGAATCAAATAAAGAATTTAGGACAAAGGGCAAGCACTGGGACCTATGAGGTCATTCAGTGCTGAAACGGACATTGACAGTAAAAGGTTTGAAAGGTGTAACAAGAGGAAAACCTCGCAGTTACACTATGAATCAATTGTTAGGAGAGGTGGAAAGTAAGATGGAAGAAAGAGAATATGAAAGGAAGTACAGTAAAAGGAACGAAAGGGGTTGCAGCTAGGGGCCAAGGGCACGCTGCAAAGAACCTTAAGTAATGCCTACAGTGCACCGCATGAGGCGCACTGATGGAACTAGCCCCCCACGGGGTCAAATCGAATGGAATCCGCTTAACATTAGCGCGATATTTCATTTCGTACACACTCAACTTTTTCTTTATATTCAAACCTATAATGTACACTGAGCCTGTTCGCTGGAGACACCTGTTTAATCATAGCTCAATCGTAGTTTATTCTTCTTAGAAAGTTTTATTTAAATCAATTTTTGCTCCAGTCACAATTTAAAGTCTTTTGAAATGACGTCGGAAATTCAGCACACAACTGTAATGAATTCAGAAAGACCGTCGGCTTCCAGATATTACGTTTCACTTCCACGCCATAGCTATTGTATAATTCTCACACCAAAGCGTGTAATGTCTAACCTGCTCTATGCTTCTATAAAAGCCTATCACATTCCAGTAAGGGTTCCGGTACCAACTATGTTCAGAAGATATTTCCATGCTCTTCCGCCAGCGGTGCAAATTATGCAAATTATCGCTATTATCACTCATCAATATTGATTTATGTACAGCTATCAATGCTGCCGCTTTGCTTACATGCTGGTTGCGCATATAACTTTCTCTGATTTCCAACACTTTTTATTTTCTTGTAAATGTAGAACAGGATAAAAACAAACCAAATCTTTTGCTACCAAACTTAAGGATGTAGTGAGCGTTTTACTGCTGCTGAAACTATAAGTTCTGTTTAAAAGCGATCATCAAAACTGTTCTCAAGATTTTCAGCATAATCAGCTAATAATAATAATAATAATAATAATAATAATAATAATAATAATAATAATAATAATGGGATACAAAAGAACAAACTTCATCTTAGGCCCAACCCGACACTCTATACCATCTGCATACTTTTCCATAAGCTAAACTTTTGTCATAAACTTCAAAACTTCTCCAACTATCATCCCCACCACACGTTCTTAGCACTCCTCAGAGTACATCTCTATGAGATGTATTAAACTTGCCGCCTAGATAGGCGGGCGGGGAGAGCACCCGTAAACTTTCCTCTCACTCTTGAGTAACTTCTCGTACTAATGCTCCTTTCATGAATATTCGATCGGCAGCGGAACACCTTTCATGTCAAAATGGATGAGATCTCCCCCTCACTGATTTTTTTCCAGACGTTTGTTTGTCAGTTCCGGTTCCTTTATTTGACCGGTTTGAAATATGTATGTTAACCCGGTAATACTCTAGTAGTTTTATTTCCAGAAAAAAAAAAAAAAAAAAAAAAAATATATATATATATATATATATATATATATATATCACCTTTCAAAAAGCCTATATATATATATATATATATATATATATATATATATATATATATATATATATATATATATATATATATATATATATATATGTGTGTGTGTGTGTGTGTGTGTGTGTGTTTGTGTATATGTGTGTGAGAGAGAGAGAGAACTAAAAGGTGGATGATAATATATGAAAATTATGTAGAGACGCCGCCATATTTGTTAAATATAAGCAAGGCTCTCTCTCTGTAGTTTCCGCCCACCTCCAGCGGACACGATCCAGAAAATGATTCGATCAAACCGCAACGCCGGACTTGGCCGCCCATTGTTCATATCGAACCGATATAATAAAGTTCGGATGGGGAGTGGAAATTGAGTTTGTTATTTTCGAAAGCGTGACAAAAAAGTCGAGTGTGCATATTGCTTTTCGAAATGAACGAAACGATATTTGTTTCGTAGTCATCGCGGACCGAGTTACTTGTGGTGGCTTTTGCTCTAGAGATCTTATTGAAATGCAATGCCTGGATAAATTTTTGACGGTTTCTAATGGGCGTTCGGCATCCAAATATATACTGATGATTGATTGATTGGTTGATGGATTGAATTTAGAATTTAGGCCAAAGGCCAAGCACTGGTACCTATGAGGTCATTCAGCGCTGAAACGGAAATATGACAGTAAAAAGGTTTGAAAGGTGTAACAGGAAGAAAACCTAGCAGCTGTGCTATGAATCAATTGTTAGGAGAGGCTGGAAAGTAAGATGGAAGAAAGAGAATATGGAAGGAGGTACAGTAAAAGGAATGAAAATGATGGCAGCTAGGGGCCGAAGGCATGCTGCAAAGAACCTTAAGTAATGCCTACAGTGCACTGCAAGAGGTGCACTGACGGCACCACCCCATGCACTACGGGGTAAATGTTTGCGATGCATTTCATATGTTGCTCTGTGTTGACTATTTTACTCGTTTCCTGATTTATCAACGTTCAGCTGTACTATATCACCCTAAATAACATTCTATTTTCAATGCTCAAACCTCTACTTGCAATGTTATTGTGGTTAATGTTCCTTATTACTTGTCAAGCCTGTTTTGTCTTGCTAAATAATTCCTTTTTTATGAATATTATGTAACCTCATCTTCTGAGAAGTTTCAACCTTGGAATAACATCTGGATTTACCCTATATCTGGAAGTTGTTTATAATTTATCTGATGCTGTTTTGTGTCTGAGTTCAACGGCTCAATAATTTCATTTTATCATAAAACAAAAGGATCATTCCTGGAAATAAATGACACGGGATTTTTCGTTTATTTGTTTCTTGTTTACCTCTAAAATCTCAAAACGCCAAAATGAGCATGAAATTCGGAAATTCTGACCGACGAAGTTTTCTAAAATATTTTATTTACAAGCTTGCGCTATGTGCATCGAATTTTTCAAAGCGGAAAAAATAATCTAGGCAATTATTTTTCCTTTGTGTACACTTGTCCGGTAACCCGAGCTAGCACGACAGGATTATTAATCAATCAAATGTCATTATCATATCACCAATTAATGATATCCGATATGAGCTCTAGTTTTAAAGCGAACATAGTCTTTCGACTGAGAATTTTGCCTAAACAGGAGAGTGGAGGATCAGCTTGATGATTTTTATGACAGATAATTCGGTTCTTTGAAATTTAGGTTGTAAATTCAAGCACAGGAGCACTTCCGGCCTTTGATCGCTAAAGACAGGCAAGAGGGAATTGGGGTAAGATAAATAGGTCCAGAAAATAAATGAGATGAAGGAGAAGGATCTACAGGAGAATACTGCGTGAAAACACATTTGCTCTAAGAGGTAACAGTTAGAGGTGTTGGACAGCAAAATAACAGGACTGGAGAAAGGAAGCAGGTATGGAAGTAACGTAAAAGGCTAAAAAGTGGGTGTAGGTAGGGGTCTGAGGGACTCGGCATAAACCATTTGAAATGCCTAAACTGCAGAGGTGTACTGACAGCACTACCGCCCTGCTGGGATGACGAATGATCAGACCATGGTAACAGTAGAGAACGGTCATATAATATTTGATAGATGTTATGTTGTGTCCCTTCTCAATCACGGAATAGATAATGATTGACACGATGCTCCAAATTATGCATTGCATCCAAAAATTCATATTCATACATACAAACATACATAACTGGTCAACCAGTGATACCACCCAGAAAAGGATACACCACTTTCGACATATGGTTCCATGCTCGATTCAGCCACTGTCGTTTGGCATTTTATGCATATGATGAATAATGAATATATGGTAATTCGCTTATTATGTCCCGGAGAAATAGTAGTTAAAGCCACCATTTTCAAGTGCAACACAGACGTCTTCCTAAATGCATGGTATCAGAGAGTACCTGTGGCTATCATATACAGTATACATGTATATATATATATATATATATATATATATATATATATATATATATATATATATATATATATATATATATACAGTATATATACATATATATGTATATGTATATATATATATATATATATATATATATATATATATATATATATATATATATACAGTATATATACACATATATGTATATGTATATATATATATATATATATATATATATATATATATATATATATATATATATATATATATATATATATATATATATATACAACAAGCCACACAATTGGCAGCAGTCTCTTTCTTTCAATTGAAAGACCTGAGTTATATATATATATATATATATATATATATATATATATATATATATATATATATATATATATAAAATATATATATATTACAAAATTTCCGACTCACATCAGGATCAAACCCGTCTTTCAACTGAAAGACGAGACCGCTGCCAACCAAGCCACACAATTGGCAGCAGTCTCGTCTTTCAATTGAAAGACCTGAGTTCGATCCTGATGTGAGTCTGAAATTTATTTCTGTTCCACACGTGATTGTGTTGATTATTTCTATCATACATATATACATGCACAGACATGTATATCTGTATATATAAAATGTGTGTGTGTGTGTGTGTGGTGGCTTTTGTCTTCGCAAAACCCCAGGGAAAACAGAAGTGAAAGTGTCAGTTGGTTAAACAGGACATCAGCCAGATTTGCCTGGAAAAGAACTGTGAAACGGGAGGGTGGGGATGAATGTAGATTGGTGAAAGTGAAAGCACAAAAAAACACCAGAACTGGGGGAATTTGACAAAGGTTATTTTTGCTGCATGGCATTGCCTGTGAACAGTACATACATACATACATACATACATACATACATATATATATATATATATATATATATATATATATATATATATATATATACTTATATATATGTACATGTATTATATATATAAATATATATATATATATATATATATATATATATATATATATATATATATATATATATATATATATATATATATATATATATATATATATATTATTACGTCAATCAGTTGGTCATTTACTTTAATAATTGATTAATTGGAGTTATATAGTCTTGCTTTACCTAAGACCCACGTAACTCTTGCCAGTTAAGGCCAAATAAAGCTCTAAAGGACAGATAATGAAATGGATATCAGGTCGCCAGCTGAAAACTAGTATTACAAAATGTGTTTATTACACAACCACATGGATTAATTAAGTAATCTTACTGAAAACTAGTTTCAATAAGTTAAAATAAAAGAAAATGTATTATTTACAGGAGCTAACAGCAGCTCAAAATATTAGTCCTAATCAGGACAAATGCCTCAATGCTAAAGGAAAATGATTGCAACAGATTTAATAAGCCTCTTCAATCGCTGTTATACAGCAGCCGAATTCAGTGAACGTTGAACTGAGGCTTCTTGGCACTGACGATGCCGATTCTTCTCCGAGCAAGAGGGAATTTCCAGGCTCAAGGTATATAGAACACGTCCGGAAAGTAAGTATCCAGATAACAATCTTGCACCAAAGAGACTCTCACTAGTAATTAATTAATCACAAGGGAAGAATCTTATATCAAGAACAGTACTTTTAACACCATGGAGGGTAAGTTATGTGATTTCACTAGACAACAATGAATGCACTTAATGTATGACTTCATAAAGGGAATATGCTTATCTAGGGATTCTTAGCTAAGGACTGCTTCAGAGATGAAAATTTGAACAAGGAAAATGGGAGATTCAGTTGAAGGGAAAGAAAACTGGGAGTAATTGTCACAATCCGACTTACTGCTGGGTTAAATAATGCAATGATCAGTTGCATTATGATTCTTTGGTCCGTGAGAAATAACAATCGCCCCACGTGTGACGGAGACAAAGAAGGGGGCGGGGGGAGAAGCAAAGAGTGCTTGAAGACAGCAAGGAAACGTCTGTAGCTGGGTTGAGAGTCTAGCGATGTGGGGTTAACTTCGGTCACTTGTCTTCACGCTCCTCCCCCTAGCCTACTTTGAGCCTGGTCGCGGGTCTCGTCTGGAAAAATGACAAAGGCTCGCCAGTACATAGGTCAAAGAAAAGTAGGTTTTAGGAGCAGTATGTCTAAGGTCTGGCCCAGCAAAACCTATTCCCCTTTACGGCACTTATGAGTTAAAATTCCCACCCTTCGGTCGGCTGGCGATCTTAGTTTGAAAACAACTCCTGCTTCTTCCCGCTCTACTCTTTCTCATGCGAGAACTCTACATCGTCTTCCTAGCTTTAATAGAAAATTAATTCATCATTCTATTAAGAGGCAAGGTCGAACAGCAATATTTATAACATATACATATATATATATATATATATATATATATATATATATATATATATATATATATATACATATATACATATGCATATATATATTTTAAAATATGCATGTGTGGGAAGTCGTTTTGAACGCAATTACAGCTTAAATCAAAAAGGCAAAACGAGAGAGATAGATCAAAGAAACGTGACGAATGCAAAATTTTGGAATGAATATTAAACAGAATTTTATTCAATATTTCATCTCGAGTAAGCGAAACGCTTCAGCGAGAACGTTTGCAAAATTTGTAAATACATAAAAATCGGAAACGTGATAAAGTCTGCACGTGGAAGAATTTCAAAAAAATGAGAAAAGAAATGCACATTATCATACTGGAAGACCAATTGGATGTTTCTTAGATAGTAACCCCCAAGGGCTTTAAACTCTTCGTTGGACGAGGTGGTAGAGCTGTGGACTAGCACTCGCTAGGCCCGAGTTCGAGTCTCCGGCCGGCTGATGAAGAGTTAGAGGAATTTATTTCTGGTGACAGAAATTCATTTCTCGCTATAATGTGGTTCGGATTCCGCTAGTAAGCTGTAGGTCCCGTTGCTTAGTAACCAATTAGTTCTTAGCCACGTAAAAATAAGTCTAATCCTTCGGGCCAGCCCTAGGAGAGCTGTTAATCAGCTCAGTGGTCTGGTAAAACTAAGGTATACTTACTTTTTAACCCGGTACGTATCCACCTTTGCGGCGTGTTTAGTACAACCCGTTGGGGATGGCCGTAAAAGCATAAACAAAAAACTGTGAATATCATAAAGATAATGACCACGAAGAAATATTAGTCCTAGATAACGACCCCCGAAAGCCCTTGGGGGTACTATCTAGAGGAGATCCTACCAATTTATTTCTAAGGCGTTACTGAAGTGTTCTGACGAGAAATTGCTAAGAGATTCTAGATTAAGTCATACTTTAATAGATTCGAAATGAATAACTATTGATAAAAAAGAAAGAATTCTATATCATTCGTCAATGGGTATCCCGACTTTACCTTTTGCCTGCTGAATATTCAAAAAACTTTATCAGTTTTGTGGAAACTTTATGTAGGGTTGCAACCTCTTTATCAGGTAACAGAAAGAGAACAGGAGACGCACTGAATATCTTCAAGGAATGTATTTCACTATAATCGGTGTGTTTGCGTTTTCAGCAAACTGTAAATATCCCCAGTCGATATCATTGGATCTTCTATCTTGCTTCTCATTAGCCGATACTTTTGAGTTGTAGCGTCTGGCGGGTGATGAACAGCAAGAGCTTCCACCAGTCATGACTGGCTCCAATATTATCGACTTTTGATATTTACCGTCAGCTACAAATAAACAGACTATATCTAAGGAAAGAGGCCATTGCAGCCTTAGACAAGATATGAGAAGAATATCTTTCAGGAGAAAATAGTCTCAGTATGAAAGAACTAAACATCAAAGCAGTTTTTTTTTCTGACACAGAGCAGAAATGTTTAAACTTCGAAGAATGAAAAACAGAAAGTCCAGGATCAAAATTCTCATAAAGCCATTATCAGTTAAGTAGAGTGAATCCCATAATATGAAATTTTCCCAACCGGACGAATGTATTGCACTAACATCCAACAGAGAACACATCTTGAGCGTGGAAATCCTCGGATCCTCGGACTAAAGTACCACCGATGATTCCGTTTATCTGAACCTCTTAACAAGAGTTCCTCTGCCTCTGTAAAAGGACGACTGTAACGGTCTTGAATACGTGATGGATGAATGACGACTGAATAAGCTTTAATCTTCGGTAAAAGAATCTGGAACGCATCCCTTGCCAGTGGCTAATGATCATGAGGCTATGAAGACTCATTTTAACCTGGGGCTATGTATTAAACTACGGCTTCAACTAAATAATTAATCCGTTTGTACACGGAGAAGTGCCACTATCGAAACCTGCTTCAAAATCTTTGAAAAATTAAACCAGTAACACACCTAAAATCCTTTGTTCTTGAAGAAAAACTTCAAGGAATTTAAAAATGAGTTTTAATAAAGATTATGTTAAAACCGATTTCTTATTTAAACCAGAATTCCGAGAGGAAAGACAATTAAGTTGAAAGACATCTCAAAATCGCAAAGCATTACATGAAACTTGGTTAAGCCGTATCCGAGAGATTATTATTTACATTATGCTGTATGTATAGTATTCCAAACATACACTGGTTACTTGTTATTGGTTATGTTCTTGATTCTCGGCCTCACGCCGTCAAAAAAGACGCTCTGCAGGGCCCAACCTCCAAAGGCGGTTAATGTTAGTTAACTGACAGTGTTTGATAGGCATTATGTCTGAAGTCTAATTAACAAACAGTAAATATGAAGGGTATCATCACATTATAACATCACGTCACCGACACAACACGTCACGTCAAAATACGTGAGAATTTCTTACATGTAATCAGATGGACTTGTTCACACCATCACGTCACGTCACCATCAAGCACACGGAATCCACCGTCACATCACGACACGTTTTCTTGGAAAGAATATTTTGACGTGACGTGCCGTGACTTATGCAAGTTTCTTAATGCTAAATCTGTGAGTCGCTGAGATTGGGCACGAACTGAACGGGATCGTGATGGATAGTGTGAATACGAGGCACGGCTGATAGGACGGTGACGTGGTGGTATAATGTGAATCAGCCTTTATTTTCCAACTGGGAAAGTCTTCCTTAAGGGCGATTATATGGAATTGATTAATGAACCGGTGTACCCTAACCACTCCTTGGCAAGATGTCATCATCAATCAAACGTGTCATTACTTTTCCTCAGCAAAGATATTAAGCAAGAATACCAGCTATGGAAAAACCTTCACGTCTCCATACCAGTAAAGAGATATAAGTAGGTATTTTATCATCTAGTATTTCTAGAGGTACAGAGGTTACATACATGCCATACAATGCATTATCGTTTCAGTAGCTGAAGAAACATGAATTTCCTCTCAATCATTACTGGAATTGTACAGAGCACCGAAAACCACAGAGAATTATTGCTATTTATCAAAAAATAAATTGTGAAAAAGACAAGAAAGCAAAGAGTAGATAAACTGAATCTCGGTTTCTGTAAGTGGGACGAAAGGTTAAACGTGCGGCTGAAATTTAGCTGGCTCAAGACGTAATCGTTCTTAGCCTTTACCATTATCAGAGGGCAAAATGTCAGGGGAGAGAGAGAGAGAGAGAGAGAGAGAGAGAGAGAGAGAGAGAGAGAGAGAGAGAGAGAGAGAGAGTTCTCTAGGCAGTTTCACCAATACTGGTTATGATTTACCTCGTCGAAGCTATTCTGTTTTGATAGCATATACTGTACAGGTATTATGGCTGAGTGCAGATCACACGTCTCTCTCTCTCTCTCTTTCTCTTTTTACCCCAGGTGCAACCGTCTCTCTCCATCCCAGATGCAACCCACAAGAACCAACTAACACCTAGGTACTCCACTGACTATTTAGGTCAACCTAGGAATACTGGACTCTGGGAAGGAGTCCATATCATCCCTCCTCGTAGAGCACTGGCATTCTAGTTGTGAGTTACGAACCCAAAGAGAGAGAGAGAGAGAGAGAGAGAGAGAGAGAGAGAGAGAGAGAGAGAGAGAGAGAGAGAGCGAGCTGGAGAAGGGTCTATCAAGCTTCTTATGCTTATGGCCTTCCTCTTCTTCTTCTTCTTTTTTTTTTTGACAGTTTCTTTCGGGTTGTTCAGAAGCACTTTCTCTCCCGTTCGCTCCCGACTAACTTGATTCAGGAGGGAATTCCTGCGCTTTCGCCTTTCTACCAGGCCTTATCAGGTTAGTGGTCCCATAAAAAAAGGATATCTAAAAAATGCAGCTATTGGAGCCCAGATAAGACATCATAAAAAGGCTGCAGAGGCGTGGATCAATGGAAAGGAATATAAAAGATGGGAGGAGGAAGAGAATAATGTAAAACTGGAAGAAAGAAGCGCTGACGAGAGAGAAAAAAATAAGGGAAATATGATAAATAGTCATGTGAATAAATGCTTTGTGAATAAATGAGGCAGCTGTATATAGCTATTCATCAGTTGTCTATACATATATATCAGTCACATATATAGTATATATATATATATATATATATATATATATATATATATATATATATATATATATATATATATATATGTGTGTGTATATATATATATATATATATATATATATATACACACACACACCCGCATATATATGTGCATGTGTATGTATACATATGTATGCGTGTGTATGTACGTATATCTGTATATATACACGCATGTGTGCATATCTGTATATATACTATTTAAAAGATCAACCCACTAAACTTTCCAGCTCCGATGAAAGCCTGTCAATCTGCTTGTCTTTTTTGTATCTTCTTTCTTCTCCAATTTCACCTACAAACTAAAACACCAATAACTAATAACATTTAACTAATACCACAGCTTATTTTTATCATAATGTGCATATTGCTCCTTACTGATACAATAATAAAAGACCTACAAAACTTTCCAGTTAGCTATACTTATTGATGAATACAAATAATTACTGTCGTATATAAAACGTAACCATTTAAAACTCATCTTTCTACTGGTCAATAGTCAGACCAGCATAGAGAAACTACATTAAGCGTTTTGCTTTACGTCTTGAAAAAAGACGGCAGGATTTTCATGTGTCAGCACAGAAACGAAAAACTGGCCCTGAAAAGGTGAAAACTGATATAAATAGCAGTTACTCAATTCGTCAAGCAATTTGGATAGACTGCTGAGCATAGCCTATTTTGGGTGAAGCTGAAATGAATTTCCTGTAGTATAGATATAGTTTTTCAAAGGGCTCTTTGTGTTTTAAGCATTTTTTGACTATTTATAAAGGTACTATTTTCATTAGGTGGAAAAGCAGAATGCCAAAAAGCAAGGATTACTGAAGGAAAGCAGCTCAGTACGGAAATAGAACGTACAAGTAAATAATAAAAACATATCAGAAATATCAACTGAAAACATAAGACGAACAATTCAGCTATAAAAATAAAATCGTGTAATCCTCATCAATCAGGCATTTGCATCCAGTATTATTTTATGGCAACAAAAAAGCAGCTATGCTCAAGGACAGCAAACTATTGTCAACTATCGTTTCACGCTTAAGACCACTACTGTAACTGGTCTGCCGATCACAAAGGATGCATTATTTTGTTATATCAAGATTCTTAAATTCTGTAGAATGATTATATTTGTCGTTGCATGTACCACCGAATAGAATAGAATGGAATTTAGAATTTAGGCCATGGGTCAAGCGCTGGGACCTATGAGGTCATTCAGCGCTGAAACGAAAATCGAGAGAAAAAAGGCCTTAAAGGCGTAACAGGAGGAAAACCTCGCAGTTGCACGATGAAAATAATTATTAGGAGAAGGTAGAAAGTACGATGGAAGAAAGAATATGAACGGAGGTAAAGTAAAAGGAATGAAAGGGGTTGCAACTGGGGGCCGAAGGGACGCTGCAAAGAAACTTGAGTAATGCCTACAGTGCACCGTATGGGATGCACTGACGGCACTAACCCCCTACGGAGAATTTTCCACTGGCACGGTGCTAATAAAGGAAGTCATTAGAGTTACCCCTTTCCTAACTTGGGACTTTGGCAACATTCAGTAAACCTAAAATTCAAACCCAGTTTGGAACCACTTCTGCAATAAAGTTCCCAGGAATGTTCCGAATTTCGTCTCGAATATTTTGAGTACGGGACGTATTCAGTACATTTTCTAGAGTTTAACAGTTTCATACATATCAAATTACACGGTGACTAATTAGTTAGCCAGCATTTTATATAAAAAGAACAAGTTTTCAACAAAGGACAGAAAAGTTAATCTATTTAAGAATATTCCTCACTATATTCCAATTTGTTTCCAGATGAACGTTATTTCATAAAAATGAATTTTGCAGCGTAATTTCATAAAAATGAGTTTTCCAATGTAATGGAATCGCATGGCTGAAAATAAAATAAAACAGAACAAATAATGAATTTGTCAACAACAACTGCAAAATAGATTCTTCTATTCCGAAAAAGTCCATCAACTCACTACTGAATCATCGCATTCGCCTTCGATTCTCTATAGCGAGCAGAGTATGGAAATCTCCCTTGGCGGGAAATAAACCCCGAGAGGGACGAGTAAAACCGCTCGAGATATATTTATTAGCGGAGCGCGAGTCGCCGGGAAACACTCAGCGTCTCCGATAGATGGCGCGGAGGGTCTGGCTAGCATATATATGTCTGCATTTGCCTACAGAGATCGATGAAATCGTTCCCTGAGTTCTTTTTTCGCCGTGCCTCGATATTCCTATTTTTCCTTTTCCCTTTTCCTGACAAAAAGAAAAAGAAAATTCCTTGTAATCTGCTCGCGTAAGTGATCAACGTTCGCTTCACAGGTGACTCAAGGGATTTTGTGGAAAAACGTTGTGATTTCAGATTTCGATATTAGACGGTAAAAAGGTTTGAAAGGCGTAACAGGAGGAAAACTTCGTAGTTGCACTATGAATCAGTTGTTAGGAGAGGGTGGATAGTAAGAAGAAAGAAAGATTATCAGCGGAGGTACAGTAAAAGTAATGAAAGGGTTTGCAGAAGGGACGCTGCGAAGATCTTTCAGTAATGCGTACAGTGCACCGCATGGGTGCGCTGATGGCGCTACCCCCTTAAGGGGGATTTCGTATCAAAATGACGTTCAGTCATAAAATGACATATGCAGAATGGTTAAAGCTCTTGATAACCCATGTTAGACTAAGCCAACCAGTTTAATGCCTTGTTTCTAGGCTTGCTCTGAATAACATTTGATACCGTATACTTTTAAAAATAATACAATAATGGAAGCAAAAATACCAATCGCTTACTATGAATCCACAAACTAAACATGCAGTCAGGAAAATCCTCCCCTGATGCGTGCTTTCATCACGGAAGACTAACCAGATTTATTATACTGTAACAGATGTCCATGAACAATAAACAATCGGATGGGGTATAGGATAACGTTGTTATGTGATCTTACACATCGGTAAAACTTGCCTTTGTTTTGACAAAAATATTTCATAGCTTGTGGAAAGCATCTAAGAAAATGCACTAACTAACTGTTCAAAAAGAAGCAAAAGAAGTGACTATCTATAAGATTTTTATGAACTAAAATTTCTTAAAATCAGAAGTGACGCTGGAGCCTAATGTTGTTGAAACCACTGAGCAACCAGTCAAATATACTACTTGCATGACTGATCCAGCGAGAGCCGAGAAGGTGCATACAAAAATGTCCCATTATGGGAAGCTTTTGCCGAAAATTATTTTTGAGAGATGCTCCTCCTTTTGATCCATATTTATTGATACGACCAACAAATGTTTTTCTGTCAAGTGCGTAATGTCTATGAAGAGACCTCCAAAGCTTTATAGGGAGCATTTATGTGCAATAATTACATCACGTGATGCCACAGTCGAATGGTAGTTTCTGTAATTCAGAAAAGATCCGTTGAATTGTAGATCCTTTATTTTTTTAACTTTATGCGCCCACAACGAGAGGGGAAAAAAGAATGGTGACCGTAGATTTCAGTCATCTGGAAACAATTCCAGGGTCCAGCTGGCTGCTGGAATTTACAAATTCGTTGCATACCCCAACTCAGACATACGCGTTAAAAAAATGTTCGAACGGATGTAATGGTATGCGATCAAATTCCTTTTGCTTTATTTTTCAGGGGAAACAAATTGTATATTTTCCTGTTCGTTCAGTTGGTAAATCCCTTAAAACTACGTTAGGTATATAACTGATCTTTTTGAAAACGCTGTGGACATGTGTTTCATGAAAACCGGACTTACACTGGAAAAGTGTACTTCTAATTTGGAGTATACCTCTGGCAAGCTTGAATGTGCTACAGAACTGGG
Organism: Macrobrachium rosenbergii; assembly: GCF_040412425.1. Taxonomy (NCBI): domain Eukaryota; kingdom Metazoa; phylum Arthropoda; class Malacostraca; order Decapoda; family Palaemonidae; genus Macrobrachium; species Macrobrachium rosenbergii. The sequence continues at coordinate 29,607,596 of NC_089755.1, forward strand.
GTTTAACCTTTTAGGTGGGTGTAACGCCGCCACTTAACGCCTCCCTCTCTCTCTCTCTCTCTCTCTCTCTCTCTCTCTCTCTCTCTCTCTCTCTCTCTCTCTCTCTCTCCCCCACAACTTTCCAAGTTGCGCAATAGTTTTCCCATAATCCCGGTCAAAACTGAAAACGGAACTATGAAAATTAACCCACAATTTCAATAGATTGAGCACTAAAGATAAAAAAAAAGGAGCGAAAAAGCTAAACTGAAGCTAATATGGCCAGTAAATTTAATATATTTGCCAAAAACTAAAAATCATAAGCCAGTTTTTGCAGAATATTTAATTTTTCGGTACCGATTAACAAGAAATTCATTTTTAAAGTAGGCTACATCATCTCTATCTGGCAAAGTTGAGCAGTGACTTACAGCTACTGAATTACTTTCATACCTGTAAGTATTAAAAGAATTCTCAAACACAGACACACGCCTATACGCAAAAAGGTCCCGTAGGAGGTTAATGTACTGTTAGTATATCTCATGCGGTGCACTGTAGGCATTTTTGCTTAAGGTTCTTTGCAGCGTCCCTTCAGTCCCTTTTACTGTACCTCCGTTAATATTCTCCTTCTCCCATCTTACTCTCCACCCTCTCCTAACAACTGATTCAAAGTACAACTGCGAGGTTTTCCTCCCGTTACACCTTTCAAACCTTTTTATTGTCACTTTCACTTTCACTTTCACTTTGTTTCACAGGGATAATTCCCTCTCTGGCGGGCCCTTGTACGTTTTCAAAATAAGGTGCTTCTCATACTTTATAATTGTCTTCCAGTGTTTTCTCTTCAGTGTCTTAGCTCCAGAGGATAGGAGAGTCTTTAGTTCTTTTTTTAAATTTGCTTTCTCCTGTATTAAATTGCATAGAAGATTATTAGTCAAAGCCATGATCCGTATTATTTTTTACCTTTGACACATATTCTTTATATACTGTGCACTTGTTGCCATCATATGTTTTATGTCTCAGCGCTGAATGACCTCATAGGTCCCAGCGCTTGGCCTTTGGCCTAAACTCTACATTCTATCTATAAGCAAAAAGCAGTTAGTTTGGTTTAGATTAAGTCGGCCATATGCCAGGGCGGCACTTACCCAAAGGCAGGTAGGTATAGTAATGACAGTGTACCTCATTACCCTCAAAGAATACACTCAATTAAAGGTACTGTTTTGCGTCACTTCACACTTATCCAGCAACCATTAAAAACATCTTACGCTAATATATAAATATATATATATATATATATATATATATATATATATATACATATATACACACACACACACATATATATACACACACACACATATATATATATATATATATATATATATATATATATATATATATATGTGTGTATATAAATATATATATGCAAATGTGACGGAGGGAAAATGAAACACTGGGTGTTAATCCATCCTGACCGGTTTTGTCTACAAATCTAAGACATTTGCAGACGGAAGCAATCAGGATTTACACCCACTGTTTTATTTTCCCTGTGTTATAACTGCATATAGAAACTACGTGTTAGCGTGATTATAATAATTATATTATATATATATATATATATCATATATATACATATATATAAATATATTTATATGTATATATATATTATATATATGTATATATAAATTTATATATGGAAGTATTTATATATATATTTGACTGTTAAAAATTTAATCAATATGTAATATACACTTAAAAACCATATGGTGAAAAAGTGTAAGAACTGGTCTCCCAGAACCATGTGAACCACAGCTACCGGCGCAGTTGACCTGCTATTATTCCAAGTATATATTTCCATCTCCTATTTTATGGTTCCTCCCATTTTACAAAACGTCTGTGTCCCTTCACACAGCCGTCAGTGACACTGGCAGTTATTACGCCAATAACACCTAATCTATCAATTAATCAACCATTCGCCTGTCAAACTATGGAACGAGCATATTGGCATTATCGCTTTGGTCAATGTCCAATTGTGAAAAATCATACTGTTATGCTAATTTGAAACGTTGTCCCTTCAACTTTTGACTTGTGTTGTTGCTAATGCTCGAAGGTATTTATTTTTCCATTTATCTCTATTTTTATTCCTTCGTTATTTTCTTCTCCACGATTCTCTTCATTTTCATATGGGCATTTTATTTTGTGACAGCTAGAATGGCTAGTTTAGACTTCTAAGATTGCCACAGATGAATTTTCACTTACTATGAATAATAATAATAATAATAATAATAATAATAATAATAATAATAATAACAATAATAATAATAATAATAATAATGTATAAGCAAATCCACAGTTATGTATGTGTACATATATTTGAAGATAAATCAATATAGATAGCTTTCGGGAACTTGTTCGGTTCCCCTTTTCAATCAGATTGAAAAGGGGAACCGAACAAGTTCCCGAAAGCTATCTATATTGATTTATCTTTAAATATATGTACATATACATAATTGTGGATTTGCTTATACATTTTAAGACTCATGCTACTATGAGTACTTTTTAATAATAATAATAATAATAATAATAATAATAATAATAATAATAATAATAATAATAATAATATTAATAATAGTTTTAAAAATATTTATGTACAGTTAAAAACGATAAGGAGAGACTTTTTCAGATACTGCGCCGTATCCCTCATCAGTCCTACTGAGTGGTATCTGAAAGTCTCTCCTTATCGTTTTTAGCTCAGTACATAAATATTTCTAACACTACTGTGGCTTTTAATTCCCATTACTATAGCCTCGTTACAGGGTCGCCTTTTTTTCGATAATAATAATAATAATAAAAATAGTTTTTAACTTCAAGACAATGATAGCATTTAACTTCTCAATTTCATCAATTTCTTAGATAATAATAAAAATACTAAAAAATATTTAGTATCGCCATTGTGTAACAAGCTAATTACAGGCGTCCCCTCCTCTCATCGACTAATGGTAGTGTCAACAGGAACGAGATCCCCACGATAATCCCTTTTTCTCTCTTTACTTCCCCGCGCACGAGTACAAGATTTTAGATACCATTCAGCCGTGCTCCTTCGAGCAGACCAGTAATAACGATGGCAATTTTAATTTAATTTACATTTTTATCCTTTTTCTCAACGTTACGTCCTCTCCCGACTAACCCCCTCCGCACCCGAGCCCTCGGTACAGATTCGAAGCGCAAGACGTCTCGTACACTCTCGGGAGCTGCATTTTGGGGAGAAAGTACGACAGATATCATTATTTCGGCCCATGCCAGTCCACTCGAGTTATCTTCAAGAGACCTCGACGATCCAGCATAGCGAGAACGAATCTGCTTCCAGGAAGCGACGTTAGACAATCAGAGCGAGTCTTCCGTTGAATGCGAAAAGGAAGAAGAACCTCTTTAAAAATTTTATCTGCGCGTACTTGCATGTAGTATATGATGATACTGTCTGCAAACAACGTTCGGAGTGTGGTCGAAAAAATCCACAGCGAAACCTATCCTTGGTCTGGGTAGATTTTACTAATTATCAATCTGGATAGCTAACCTTTCTATTGAACATCTTTTAAATTTCATGACATCTGTGATTTGAGAAACCTGGATTATTTGGCAAAATTTTCAAGGTAAATAAAGTCATTATCAAACTTACCCAGCGGCGGATTCGCCAGCGATTAGGTAGAAATCACAATCGTTTCAACGAAGGCAAACACAAATGCACAAACGCGATTAAATCTTTTCTCCCAAATGTACTCGTTCCTTTTTTTTTCTAAACAGGACGAGAAGCAAATTCCGTTTTTATCTCGACCTCACTGTTGTGTTTAACCACTTCACCTGATTATCCCGGCATAAATCAGTCCATTTTCAGCAAAAAAGCAAATAGAGATGATCAAAGGCGACGAGAGGTCATGGTTTACCTGGTTAATTGCTCTCGAGGCTGCCCCGCTGATTACCTGTGGCTTGGTTTGTTTACCACTTTCGTTTCCTTGCTAACCTCCTCCTGCCTTTCCTTGCTTCTTCCTAAACTTTTCCGTGCTTGCGATGGGACTTTAGATGATCTCATTCGTCGTCAGCCATCGTGCAGACATCATAGTGAAAAATGAGATTTCTTACGAAGGCTATGGAAGGGAATATTCTCTCGCTTGTTCAGAGCACGTGTGACTATGATTCTCAAAGACTGGTTCAAGAAATGTCATGCTAAGTCCAAGCTGTTAGCCAGAATCCAGTATTGCATCTTATGAGGTAACCTTTAAACATTTTCTCCCAAATAAACAGCAAAAGTCCAAGATATTGTTTAGAATCCAGCATTGCGTATTATCAGGTAACTTTCATGATTTTTTTTCCAAATAAACAGCAGCTTTCGTTTGCCTAAACAGAAGATATTTTCAGAAGAAAGCTAGAGTCAGTTTAGAAGAAAAATATACCTCACTAGGCACAAATGTTGATTTTGCTGTTCAGGTAACCTTAATCATGTACTTGCAATATTTCCGACATAGTAATAGCCAGATAAATCATTTACAACTCCTATTCATTTAAAAACGTTGTTTCAAAGCCATTAATAAGAAATCTTTTGAGAATTTCATTAGTCGGTTTTCCTACGGTATTACAACGTGACCAAGATAATTTCACCAGTAATCTTATTCAAAAGACTTTTAAGAGTTGCTGTAACAATGTAACAATGTCAAGATTTGGCCTTCAGCATATTCACAGACAAATCGTTACCCTGAGACAGAGTAGAATAGAATACAGAATTTAGGCCAAAGTCCAAGCACTAGGACCTATGAGATCACTCAGCGTTGAAACGGAAATTGACAGTAAAAAAGTTTGCAAGGTGTAACAGGAGGAAAACCTTGTAGTTGCACTATGAATCATTTGTTAGGAGAGGTGGGGAAAGTAAGCTGGAAGAAAGAACAAGAAAGGAGGTATTGTAAAAGGAATGAAAGGATTTGCAGCTAGGCGCCGAATGGACGCTGCAAAGAGCCTTAAGTAATGCCTCCAGTGCACCTCATGAGGTGCACTGACGGCAATGGCCCCCTACGGGATCTCCCCGGAGACAGAACTCCAAACTATTCATGAAGTTTAGAAAAAGTGCAATTCAGACTTAGATCTACCCATCTACTATCTAAGAAGTATGCAAATGAAAACTACAGATGTTAATTCCTTTGAGATATTTGGAAGACTATCTGAAAGTTACAGTGCAGACAAAAGTGAGCATTTCACAGTGTTTGCTGCAGTTGAAAGATAAGTTTTCATAACTTGATGATTTTTACTGAATGCAATCTCAGAGACTATTCAAACCAGGAGACGTACATAAATATAGGCCTATTCGGGAGGCACCTCTTCGGGAAAAAATATTTTGGGCCTTTATGAAGTTACTAAAAGAACTTCCAGTGTTAACTACATTAAAAAAACTTCTGATAGAAGATAATCAATCAAACTTTATACGATTTAACTCAATTCATATCTCTAGCCAAAATCAAGAGTTGGGTAGGCCATGCCTTAGTAGAGACTCCGTCAGAAAATGGAGAAAGGGATAAATCGAAGTGTGATTCCTCTCTAGATAAGGCAGAACTCTTGGCTCGTAAATCCAACCTGTTCTGATATGAACAATTCTCAACATTATTGTCAGTGCTTTACTGAGCGTCGATCTTTGAGGCTTGTGTTATTGTAAGAATGGAGATAATAACACCCGCAGAATGTTTCCTCATTGCCAAAAATTAAGCACTGCAACTATGACAATGTTCAAGTCTAAAATCTGCACGGGCCTGTCAAGTTTGGATCTAACATACAATAAGCTTAATACAGGTGTAACCTCAGCTAACCACATAATTGCTTTCTGAATGTTGCATCATTTTTGGATCAGTAGTACACACTACTGATGTAATTTCAGCAGCTACACAATTGCTTTCTGAATGGTGCATCATTTTTGGATCAGTAGTAGACGCTACTGATGTAACTCAGCTAACCACATGTAATGTTGCATCATTTTTGGATCAGTAACCACTACTGATGTAATTTCAGCAGCTTTGCTTTCTGAATGGTGCATCATTTTTGGATCAGTAGTAGACACTACTGATGTAACCTCAGCTAACCACATAATTGCTTTCTGAATGTTGCATCATTTTTGGATCAGTAGTACACACTACTGATGTAATTTCAGCAGCTACACAATTGCTTTCTGAATGGTGCATCATTTTTGGATCAGTAGTAGACGCTACTGATGTAACTTCAGCTAACCACATAATTGCTTTCTGAATGTTGCATCATTTTTGGATCAGTAGTAGACGCTACTGATGTAATTTCATCAACCACACAATTACTTTCTGAATGTTGCATGATTTTTGGATCAGTAGTAGAAGCTACTGAATGTAATTTCAGCTAACCACACAATTGCTTTCTGAATGTTGCATCATTTTTAATGATACAACATAAGTGAAAATATTTTCCCCTCCCCTTTTTTTTACGATCCATAAAATGGGAGACGATCTTATTTGTTAAGAAATATTTAACGTAAGTTAAGGAAAACACACAATATGTTAATTTGTAAGCATACCATTCAAAGTACAAAACTAAATAACGACTTTGCTCTGTACACATCCATGACAGCGAAACAAATAAATCATCGCAGGGTTTATGCCATCCTATTACACAGTTACTCGTTTTAAAGAGAATTCGTGATAGTTTTGCACTGCTAACCCTAGCTTCATTGTTCGCTCTGAAACTTTGATGTAATCAATCATCGGCATTTTTAACAGAAGCATCTATTGTTGTGAAACTAAGTCAGCGATATATAAAACAATGTAACGCAGGGAAGGGAAGGGAAGGGGAAACTATGTTATCTGGTCTCAGGGGAATCATTCGGTTGGAACTGATGCTGTAAATACTTACAGAAGCGCTGGATATAATGATTTATCCCGGTAAGAATATGATATTCAATAAATGAATAATATACATCAAAGGATGAAAATTCCAGTTACGATTTTATAAACGTTAAGTAAATGCTGCAGGTTACTCGCTTCATCCGTAAAGCGAAAGATTTCAGCTTAACAAGACATTCCTTTAATAGTTTGGATAGTTAGAAACAACTTGGATAAACAAGTATTTTCCTAAATAAGGATTACAAAGTAAAAGCTCGTCAACCGCAATAGTAACCATAATTATAAATGCTGAAAAAGCCCGTCTTAGCCCCGATACTATTAAAAAAAAGAAAAAGAAACTCGTCTATTAGGCCAAACAGCAGCAAACGACTGAACGAGAGAATTTCCGGTAGGAAGCCCTCGAAGGATCATTCACTTACCGACAGGAAAGCGAGGGGAGATCTAGGAAGCCCCGAGGAAATGGAGACAGAGAGGCAGAGTAATGGAAAGTCAGTTAAACAATAGACTGTTTGAAGACGCCTCCATTGCAAGGGAACCGAAACAGATTCGGATCCAGCACTGCAGGCTTGTTTTATGCCTCAAAATTTGTTCAGTTTTTTCAGGGGTGACTGTAAATATCTGCAGCCATTCACACTGAGCATAGTATCTTGCTTCTCATTGGTCCACTAATGAGCCTCCACCAATCACCATTAGCCTCCGTGATATCGATTCTAGATATTTACCGTCAGCTCTTGTTTTATGCCTCAAAATTTGTTCAGTTTTTCAGGGTTGACTGTAAATAGTTGCAGCTATTGAGCATAGTATTTTGCTTCTCGTTGGTCCACTCATGAGACTCCGCCAATCACCATTAGCCTCAGTGATATCGACTCTAGATATTTACCGTCAGCTCTTGCTTTATGCCTCAAAATTCTTTCAGTTTTTCAGGGGTGACTGTAAATATCTGCATCCGTTCACACTGAGCATAGTATCTTGCTTCTCACTGGTCCACTCATGAGCCTCCACCAATCACCATTAGCCTCAACGATATCGACTCTAGATATTTACCGTCAGTTCTAAACTGCTTGTTATCCTTCTCAACGCACGTTGTGATTTTAGATTGCTAAGATTGCTATTTAATATTATTGATTATGAATTTACAGCTTACAGAGCTAATATAAGTTAGGATTTCACGTGTCATGCATCAATCAATTCGTCACCAACGAGCTTGTGGAATGGCGCTGCTGTCTCTTCACCTATCCCGCCCCCATCCGGCGCGGACAAACAGGTTTGCTGGAGGAGGGTTGATGTCAAACTACCCTCCCGTTCCCCTACCTACCGCGCACCCACCCGGGGCGGACAAACCGGTTTACAGGGGTGAGTGGCTGTGTCACGTCTCCCCTACAGTCACCCGGGGGAGGCCAAACAAGATCTACTCCGATTTTCTTACTAAAGATCAGTGATTCTCAAACTGGGTGCCGTGGCACCTTGGGGTGCCACAGACAGTGCCTAGGGGTGCCGCAAGATTGTCATGAGTTTGGTCTTGGCTAGATCATCTCAGTGAACATTTGCAAAAAAAAAAAAAAAAAAAGGTTTGCAGAAGTCTTCATATAATTATTATCAGTGTGTCTACTCTAATACGGTCACACACACATATATGGATATATATATATATATATATATATATATATATATATATATATATATATATATATATATATATATATATATATATATATATATATATATATATATATATATATATATATATATGTATATGGAAAACAATTTTATTCATTAAATAAGAAGTTAATTCATGCGATATGGTGGGATGGTGAAGAAAGGGTGCCACGGTAATGATTACATTAGTTAGGGTGCCATCACTCAAAAAAGACTGAGAACCTCTGCTATAGATAGATATAAGTAATAAAGCTATTCAACTCATCTCAAGATTTCAATCGCAAGACCTTGGGGAAATCATAAATTATATCCATTATCATAAAGCATTTTCTAAGCGTAATATGATGATCTTATTTCCCATAAAACCGCATGGAGGGTATTTACAGACGACTGAGTGAAAGCTGTAAATACTTACTTGGTAAAGACTGTTGTTCATCAAACCTCAAAAAAGATTAATAGCAAAGTTTAAGATTATGGAATTAAAGGCTATTCAACTCATCTCAAGTTGAATTCAATATATATATATATATATATAATATCATATATATATATATATATTATATATATATATATTTATATATATATAATATATATACATATCTTATTATAAATAAATATATATACAGTATATACGGATATATATATATATGACGACTGTGTGTACAGTAGTAAATATATATATATATATATATATATATATATATTATCAATATATATATATATATTATATATATATATATATATATGTTTGAATAACCAGGTTTGGACATTTTAAAAAAGCGAGAAAATCGTGTCAAAGTTTTAAACCTTAGAAATGCCATAGTAACATTATTATTTGTTTCTCAGAAAAAATGTTTATATGAAAATTGTTGTATTTATACATATATATATATATACGTATATATATATGTGTGTGTGTACAGTATGTATATATATATATATATATTCATATTTACACACATATATATTATATAATTACATACATATATATATATATATATATATATATATATGAGGCGTCCACTGAAATAACAGGTCTGGCCACATTTTAAAAAAGCAGAAAATCGTGTTCAAAGTTTTAAAACTTAGAAATGCCATAGCAACATTATTATTTGTTTCTCAGAAAAAATGTTTATATGAAAATTGTTGCAAATTTATACATATATATACAGTATATATACGTATATATATATATATATATATATATATATATATATATATATATATATATATATATATATATATATATATATACATACATATATATAGTGTTTGTGTGTGTGCCTGTGTGGGTGTATCGGTGAATAAATGCTTTCATTCTCATTTTCTAAGAATAACTTGAAGGAGCTCGATACAGTTAAAAATTCTGAAATTCCCTCGGCAAAGAAACCTCTCCCGGAGCAGAGACTGGAGACGTCAGGTCCCCCACTGGATCCAAGTCAATAAAAAGGCCCTTGAAAGACGGGAAATTGGACGACAACTGCCGTCCATAATTCACGTGGGCCAGAAAATTCACAAAATACAGTCGCAATATATTCATCAATTTATCGTCATTTTCATCCATGCTTAACATTCTTCAATTTTATTCTTTAAAGCGGGAAGCTGATAAATCAAGAACATTGAATGTGAGCTGAACGCGGTTGGAGAATGAGGGAAATAAATGGCGCATTATAGCCAGAAGGGAGCTGAGCAGATGGACGTCACTTGGAAGTCTTTCTTTATCCGATGGCTCTCGCATGTCGGTAATGATTTGGATATCATAGTGAAGGGAGTACTGAAATGTCGACGTTATTCATTTCCGCTTGAGAAGGACAAACAGGCAGATACGAAGAGATTATCACTGATTACGTCAACAAGACGCACGCTGGACATTTTACGAAATCTTGCTAAATCATTCATCTCTTCTTTTTCGTTCTCATGAATCGAGGGCTGGTCATTCAGTTTGTAAGCTGAGCACCCTACCACTGTGTTACGAGGTCAGAGAGAGAGAGAGAGAGAGAGAGAGAGAGAGAGAGAGAGAGAGAAATCCAATCAAGTTGTCGGAAATAATCGCCTAAGGGAAAGTGGCCAAATCCCGGGCTATTCTTCTTTTGATAAGATTTCAAAGGCGGTAACTGAAGGCCATAACGTCCTGAACAATTCTCTTAGATGGAGGATAGCCATCCTTAACTGTCTCCTTTTCCCTTTCTCTCTTTCTCTCTCTCTCTCTCTCTCTCTCTCTCTCTCTCTCTCTCTCTCTCTTCCCCCTCATCCTTGAGACTTTCATTCGTCTTCTCCGTTCCTTATCTCTGTCTTCCAAAGGGGCTGTCTGACCCATGAAGAAAGAAGAATGCTTAAGCGACATTTCTCGAATTCCTCCCTTCGTTGACTTATTCTGTCAGCTTAATCACGTAGCCTTTTTGACAAAGCACGTCTGTTACCCTTCAGCAACGAAATTCACCTTGTTTAATTAGACTGCATACCGCTCATATCCGTCGTTGTGAGCTTTCAACGTTTTCCTAAGACAAAGTCTGAAATGCCTCGAAATTTTTCGAAAGATTATAGACCGAGGGAATAATAATTTAACGGGTATACTAAATACGACCACAGGTTACTCAAAAATAGTCGTATAATCAAGTTATCGGCAATGACAACTTTGTTTTATCCCATAGTGGTGTAGTGCCGCCAGTGCACCTCACGTTGTGCACTGTAGTCATTTCTGAATGGGTTTTGCAGCGTCCCTTCGGCCCCTAGCTGCGTCCTTTGTTTAGCCTTTTACTTCACCTCCATTCCTCCTTCCTTTTCCACTCTTGCTGTCCAACACCTCTGTTACTTCTTAGAGTAGCTGTGAGGTTTTCTCCTAGTTCCCCATTGAGATCCTTGTACTTTCTCTTAATTTTCTGGGTCGCTTTATTTTGCTGTCCAACCACTCCAACTCCCTTTCTTCACTATCTTACACTCACAATGGCTGAAAGTGACCTAGAGCTTGGTTTGACCGTCTAAATTTCATAAATCAATCATTAAAAAAAAATGTCTTCCATTTTAATAAGTTTGCCTAAAGGGTGTACCGAAAGTCATCATGTATAGTACTAGCGTTGATATATATTTATCGCTTTTGATTGCTCCGTTCATATATTAGGCGATTTCAAGCTTTCTTAGATTTCTCGTGATGATGCGTGACCTTCAAGCCCATTTTAGGTTTCTGTAAAAGAAAACGATTGTGCCGGCTTTGTCTGTCCGTCCGCACTTTATTCTGTTCCCATTTTTTTCTGTCCGCCCTCAGAGCTTAAAAACTACTGAGGCTAGAAGGCTGCAAATTGGTATGTTGATCATCCACCCTCCAATCATCAAACATACCAAATTGCAGCTCTCTAGCCTTAGTAGTTTTTATTTCATTTAAGGTTAAAGTTGGGCATAATCGTGCTTCTGGCAACGATATAGGACATGCTACCACCGGGCCGTGGTTAAAGTTCCATGGGCCGCGGCTCATACAGCAATATACCGAGACCAACGAAAGACAGATCGATTTTCGGTGGCCTTGATTATACGCTGTAGCGGCTGAACAGAAAACTCGACTGCGCCGAAGGAACTTCGGCGCATTTTTTACTTGTTTACAATACCGTTTAATAAATATTGCAACAATACGAGGATAATAATATGGGAAATGTTAACACCAGCAATGTTAATGTCGCCATTTCATCTGGGTAATGACCCGAGTTGACAATTTATTTCATTGCATTTTTGTACCCCTGGTTTATCAAGGAAACAATTCCCATGGAAATGTTTATTAAAGGAAAAATGATCGGTAAAGACATGTCGTTAAGAAAACTTAATCGTATTGCAGTATGAAAAATAATCAATTTTTTTTCAAAATTTCTTCATTACGTTTCACGATCAATTTTAATTAAGCTTCTTCTGCATGGATGCCAGATGATTTGTACTCAAGGCTTTGGTCAATATTTGATAAAGTCATTAATGTATTCGATTTTATTAAATCTTAGTGGATCCTGGGTAATATCAACGTTTCATCTGTGGGTATAAGTCGACCGGGAACCTAGGTCGACTTATACTCACAGATGAAATGTTGATATTACCCAGGATACACCAAGATTTAATAAAATCGAATATATTAATGACTTCATCAAATATTGACCAAAAATTTAGTACAAATCATTTGGCATCCACGCAGACGAAGCTTAATTAAAATTGATCGTGAAACGATATGAAGAAATTCTGAAAAGAAAAATTATTATTTTTCATACTGCAATACGATTAAGTTTTCTTAACAACGTGTCTTTACCGATCATTTTTCCTTTAATAAACATTTCCTGATATGTATGCTAGTATTGCACCAGCCTCGGTTAGGTTAGGTTAAGTTCACATAATGAGATTATTTTCAAGAAAATTCTATGGTTAGTTTTGAAGATATGGCGTCCCGCTTTGTTCAGGGAAAGGTCCCGGTACTCGGTTACATCTCGGGAAAATGCTTCCCAGTAATCGTGATAAATATTTCTCAAAATAAGATAAGGAGAGAGAATCGTAAATTCTAAATATTTATGTACATCAGCTGAACATAAATTACCTAAATTTGATTTATTTGTTTTCATTAAATTTAGACTGTCAAGCCGAGCACTGCACGGGGCCACTTTCGGCCATTCAGCGCCCAAGAAAGCGAAAAGAGGGAGTAGGAGTGATTGGACAGCAAGATAAAGAGCGGGGGAGGGAGAAGGTGGCAGGGAAGGGGGAGGGGAGGAAGATGGAAGAGGGAAGGGGAGGGAAGGACATAGGTAAAATAACTCTTGATCATGTGCTCCGAAAGGGGGAGGGGAGGGGATGGAAGAGGGAAGGGGGAGGGGATGGAAGAGGGAAGGGGAGGAAGAGGACACTGCTAAATTTACATTTGATTGCATGCTCTGGAAGGGGAAGGGGAGGGGAAGGGAAGAGGGAGGAAGATGGAAGAGGGAAGGGGAGGGGAGGACATAGCTAAATTAACACTTGATCGTGTGCTTTGGAAGGGCGAGGGGGATGGGTGGGGAGGGGATGGAAGAGGGAAGGGGAAGGGGAAGGGGAAGGGGAGGGAAGTGGGAAGGGGAGGATAGAATAGGGAAGGGGAGGGGAAGGACATAGCTAAATTAACACTTGATCGTGTGCTTTGGAAGGGGAATGGGGGCGGAGGGGATGGAAGAGGAAGGGGAAGGGAAGGGGAAGGGGGAAGTGGGAAGGGAGGATAGAATAGGAAGGGGAGGGAAGGACATAGCTAAATTAACACTTGATCGTGTGTTTTGGAAGGGCGAGGGGATGGGTGGGGAGGGATGGAAGAGGAAGGGGGAAGGGAAGGGGAAGGGGAGGGAAGGGGAGGATAGAATAGGAAGGGAGGGGAAGGACATAGCTAAATTAACACTTGAATTGTGTGCTTTAGAAGGGGGGGATGGGTGGGGGGGAGGGGATGGAAGAGGGAAGGGTGAGGGGATGGGAGAGGGAAGGGGGAGGAGGAGGAGGACACTGCTAAATTTACATTTGATTGCATGCTCTGGAAGGGGAGGGGAGGGAGGGAAGAGGAGGATGGAAGAGGAAGGGGAGGGGGAGGGACATAGGGAATTAACACTTGATCGGTGCTTTGGAAGGGGAGGGGGATGGGTGGGGGAGGGGATGGAACAGGGAAGGGAAAGGGGAGGGAAGGGGAAGGGGAGGAGGAGGAGGGGAAGGGGAGGGGATGGAAGAGGAAGGGGAGGGGAGGGAAGGGAAGGGGAGGGAGGGAAGGGGAAGGGGGGAGGAGTGGGAAGGGGGGGTGGAAGAGGGAAGGGGAGGGTGGAAGAGGGAAGGGAGGAGGATGGAAGAGGGAAGAGGGAAGGGAGGGGGGAAAGAGGAAGGGGGAGGAAGGGAAGGGGAGGATGGAGGAGGAAGGGGGATGGAAGAGGGAAGGGGAGGAGGGGAAGAGAAGGGGAGGGGAGGGAGAGAGAAGGGGGGGGGGATGGAAGAGAGAAGGGGAGGGGGGAAGGGGAAGGGGAGGATGGAAGAGGAAAGGGGGGAGGAGGGAGGGAAGGGGAAGGGAGGGAAGAGGAAGGGGAAGGGAGGAAGTGGGAAGGAGGGAAGGGGAGGATGGAGGGGGAAGGGGAGGGGATGGAAGAGGGAAGGGGTAGGGGATGGAAGAGGGAGGGGGGGGGGTGGGAGGGGAGGATGGGAGAGGGGAAGGGGAAGGGAGGATGGAAGAGGGAAGGGGTGGGGAGGATGGAAGAGGGAAGGGGAGGGGAGGGAAGTGGAAGGAGGATGGAAGAGGGAAGGGGAGGGGAGGAAGGGGAGAGGATGGAAGTGGGAAGAGGAGGATGGAAGAGGAAGGGGGGAAGTGGGAAGGGGAGGATGGAAGAGGGAAGGGGGATGGGAGGGAAGTGGGAAGGGGGAGGAGGGAGGGAAGGGGGGGGAGGGAATTGGGAAGGGGAGGGAGGAATGGGAAGGGATGGATGGAAGAGGGAAGGAGGAGGGGAGGGAACTGAGAAGGGAGGATGGAAGAGGGAAGGGGAGCAGGAGGACTACTAAATTAACACTTGATCATGCGCTTGGGGGCGGAAGGGAGGGGGATGGAAAAGGAAAGGGGAAGGGAAGGGGATGGAAGAGGAAGGGGTAGGGTTTATACAGAAGACAGATTCTAACGAGTCAAAGAAGTTGTGAGAAATCCGAAGAGTTCATACAAATCCTAAGATACTGGGAGAGGTCACTGTAGGGTCACTAGAGGTCACTGCTGACCTACTGATCATATAAGGTTGTATTGTCACCGGGATTGAGTACCCATGCAAAATTTCAAGTCCATCCGATGATGGGAACAGGTCGAAAGTTGAGTTACAAGATCTGACCCAAATAGACAGACATACAGACTCAGAAGTCAAGTTAAATAAAAGCGTGTAAAAACTAGATGCTGCTATGGGCCGAAGGGACGCTGTAAACACGCTTTAGTAATGCCCACAGCCACGTGAGATGCATTGACGGCTCTAACCCCCTACGGGAAATTACTTGAAGGAATTATATTATATCTATAATTAATTAACTTCAAATCAGCTTCTAATTCCTTTCAAATGCCAATGGAACTTAATCTTGGACATTCATCACACTGTAGTCTTACATAAGTACAATATCTGGGGATACTCAGTTGGCTTTTATGGGAATTTCCTAGAGTATCAGTAAAAACTATCTACAAAGGAGCTAAAACACTACTTGATATGTACAATATATACCATTCGCAGCGGAAGGTTGGATTAAAGAGATGGTAAGATCTACAGAATAATGAAGTTCTTCATTGGAGGGGTGGGTAGAGTTCTCGGCTAGCACGCTGTTGGCCCAGCGTTCGACTCTCCGACCGGCCAACGAAGAATTAGAGGAATTTATTTCTGGTGATAGAAATTCATTTCTCGTCATAATGTGGTTCGGATTCCACAATAAGCTTTAGGTCCCGTTGCTAGGTAACAGTTGGTTCTTAGCCACGTAAAATAAAATGTAATCCTTCGGGCCAGCCTTAGGAGAGCTGTTAATCAGCTCAGTGGTCTGGTTAAACTAAGATATACTTAACTTTTTACAGAATGATAATGTTACATTAGCCTGTTTTTACGGAAAGGACTGTAAATACCCGAAGCCAATATTGAAATTTCTATCTGGCTTCTGAGCCGCATGAGCAGACAATCAAGACTACCTTCTGAGAGAGAGAGAGAGAGAGAGAGAGAGAGAGAGAGAGAGAGAGAGAGAGAGAGAGAGAGGGGGCGGAGGGGGTGGGGAGGGGTTATAAGAAACAAGCTTCAAAATCACGTATCTGGCACTCACCCACTCACAATCCGAGCTAAGAAGTGAGGGTGATGATGATGTTGATGATGGTCACGTGACGTGCAGTCCAGTCCACTAAAGTTCGGCGCCCAGAGAAGAAGAGTTCCAATGCCGTTGCAATCCGATCAATTTAGGCACCAAAAGGGAGATCATCAGCGAACAAATATGCTGAGCGTGATGTGAATGTGAGACACTTCGATTCGCAGGAGAATTCTCTGATATTTCGGGCACTGGTTGACAACAGACTGGCTCATCCATATCGACCATCCCCGGAGTAACCATATGTAAGCAGTGGTTTGGTTATTAACCGGACGTTGAAGTATGAACAACTTACTCAAGCACCAGTAATGTAATTGGGGTAATTACAAGTCTATTTAAATTCTCATAAATTCCTCAAACCTATTGTACAAACATCTAATATTTAGAATATTTGTATAGAGGCGAGAACATTGACAAAAACCACAAGGGAAATAAATCTAGCCTTAAGGGTTAAGTCTTGCTCGCAAGATTCCTCATCTGGTATTCATGAAATGGTGCAGGAATTAAAGTCAAACATTTCAGGTCAGGATCAAGCTGATATAGTATGCTAAGACATTAAGGTACTCAAACAATGAGTTTTTGCTAACAGCATACAATTTCATATAACATAACATAGGATCATGATTTTACAGACATAATGGAATTTTAATTAAATTAGTGATAGCACTTCTTATTACAATCCTCCCCAGCTGCCTGCATATCAAAATATATAATGAAATGTCAGTACGGTTGATTGATTGATTGATATATCAGTACGAAAGAAAGATAGATAATGTTAGAAGGAATGATTCTGAAAGATGACAAAAGTCATAGCCACAGATCTATTGCCTATGTAAGTCTATTGGATGAATCAATAGTCTTGGTTGTAGATATGCACTATAGTTACAATAAGCTGTAGGTCCCGTTGCTAAGAAACCAATTGGTTCTTAGCCACGTAAAATAAGTCTAATCCTTCGGGCCAGCCCTAGAAGAGCTGTTAATCAGCTCAGTGGTCTGGTAAAACTGAGGTATACTAAACTTGTATTGAAACAAACATTTTGATTGACCGGAAGAAACTGTTTGGTGCTACTTTGGCAGCAGCAAAAATGGCAGCGCTGCTA
Organism: Macrobrachium rosenbergii; assembly: GCF_040412425.1. Classification (NCBI taxonomy): domain Eukaryota; kingdom Metazoa; phylum Arthropoda; class Malacostraca; order Decapoda; family Palaemonidae; genus Macrobrachium; species Macrobrachium rosenbergii. The sequence goes on from NC_089755.1 coordinate 29,625,048, forward strand.
AAAAAAAAAAAAAAACCAAATCTATCAAATTATCACCATTTTTCCTGGAAAGTTTGAACGGGGTTAAGAAAACATAGCAGCAGTACTAATCATCTTCGAGTCTCAACCTTTTTTGTAGCTACTATTATATAGACTATATCGGAGTAAGTGACGCGTAGATAACAAGCCAAAGTAGCACCAACTGTTGTTGCTTTTCCATTCTTGTTTTTGTGCGCTCATATCGTGACACAACATTCTACGAGAATGTGCGTCAGGTTGTTTGTAAGGCATAATATGCTCGAAAAGTCACTGCCTCGAAAAGCACATTAAAATGCTGCTGCTCTTATTACAACAGAACATTCCCGGTTAATGTACTGAACACTAAATGGGCTTGGTGTACAATAAGCAGTTTTCACGAGAGACGTTAAATGATAGCAACTGAAGCTGATGCTTCTTAAAACCTATCTACCTGTCCATCTACTCGTCACGCTACAGACATGCTCCGATATTTCAGTCTATCTAACTCTGTGTCTCCTGACTCTACCGTTGGGAAATCAGCGTTATTTGAATATTCCATTTACGAAGAGTTAAGCGTAATAGTCTTTAAGTTAAGACGTCCCCTAGTCGGAGCAATAGCTTTCGCCGTAATGATAATGAGGTCAAAGATGAAGACGATGATAATGCGATAACTTTCCTGGAAAGCTCGTTTGAGAAAATACATTGCAAAACTGGCTCTTTTCTGCCTAATGGAAAGGAAGGGGCGAAAGAGAGAGAGAGAGAGAGAGAGAGAGAGAGAGAGAGAGAGAGAGAGAGAGAGAGAGAGAGAGACCTCGTTTGGGCAACAACTCTCGGAGGACATTTACATAATTTCATACAGTGGAAGTCAGGCCCTTTTCTTTCTCTATTTTTTGAAGTGTTTTCTTTCTATGAGATTTTTCCCGCGCAAATAACACGGATTTTAGACACCAATGACTTAAAGTGCCCTTTCTGGATTGAGGGGTGCTTTAAGAGTTGACAAATGACCAGCTTTGAGGGGTGCTTTAAGAGTTGACAAATGACCAGCTTAATTAAATTTTGGTTATCAACAACATAATAGCGAATACAAACAAATATGTATATATTTATATATAAATATCCATGAACATATGATATATATGTTAATGAAATTATACAATGACACATTGAATTTTTTTCTGTCTGTGAACAGCACTGATTTATACAAACTATCAGACTATAAGAAATATAATTAACTATCAATATATCATTTATATTTATATTTATTTCTATTTTTTTACATATTCATATTTATGAATTAGAAATAAAAAAAACATATTTATTGAATGTTTTCATCATAAATAGAATATTTTTCATACTGATAATTATTTATATTTCTTATAGCCTGTATAAATCACTCAGTGCCTGTTCACAGGCAAAAAAAAAAAAAAAAGTAAATTCAATGTACCATTGATACTTTCCACTTTTCTTTGACTTCCCCAAAAAATCATTCATAAAATAACAATACACCATAGATATGACGCCATAGCCAGCATAGAACCGTGCATATCATTACGTTCAGACAATTACACATGATTGTAGAATCTATGGGAACAAAGGCATTTTGAATCTCCCTCGATTCAAGGACTCTCATGGGCAGATCTGAAGTGTTGGAATATTTAAGTGAGAAAAAAAGTCAGAAAATTCGTTTTTGAGATTTGACCAGATTAGAATGAATTCGTTTGACAAGAACGTCACTAAATCATCGTACTTTCTTCACGATTGAATTTATAAACATGAATATTCAAACAAACTTTCTCCGTGCAAGGAAAGGTTTTGTGAAGACTGTGTTTAGAAGGAGGAAAAGTAGTAGAAAGTTATTTTCAGGTCTTCAGTACGAAAGCGGAAGCACCAGAGAAACTTCAGAAACTTCAGAACTTCAGAGACTTCGAGGCCGTGGCCGGGCCAAATTTACGGAAAACTTCCTGGATATCTAATTTGGTTGGACTTGTAAATTGGCTACTTTCTCAGGCCAAAGCCGTCGTTAGCGAAGTCGAATGGGGAAATTCTGTGTTGTTTCATCACCATTTTGCCTTATTTTGATACCAGCCTTAACGTCTTCCCAACCGAGTATGGTAAACTGTTCATAATATATATATTATATATATATATATATATATATATATATATATATATATATATATATATATATATTATATATATATATATATATATATATATATATATATATATATACTATACTGTATATATGTGTATATATAAACATATAATATATATATATATATATATATATATATATATATATATATATATATATATATATATATATATATATATCATATACACACATATATATATCATTACCACCAGGACAATTAAAGACTGGGATTTATACCCACTCTTAAATTTTTGTAGTGGTTAAAGTTAAGTATACCTTAGTTTAACCAGACCACTGAGCTGATTAACAGATCTCCTAGGGCTGGCCCGAAGGATTAGATTTATTTTTACGTGGCCAAGAACCAATTGGTTACCTAGCAACGGGACCTACAGCTTATTGTGGAATCCGAACCACATTATAGCGAGAAATGAATTTCTATCACCAGAAATAAATTCCTCTTGTTCTGCACTGGCCGGTCGGAGATTCGAACTCGCGACCAACAGAGTGGTAGCTGAGAACGGAATCATATATATATGAATCACGTGTCAGAGTGATTGGAATCATATATGTATGTATGTATGTATGTATGTATATATATATATAAGTATATTTATGTGAATATATATATACATATATATATATATATATATATATATATATATATATATATATATATATATATATATATATATATATATATATATCAAATGTGTGTGTGTATTGTCATGGACATTTGGTGTGGAGAAAGGGGAAATCTTCAGCATATAATTCACACCAGAAGCAATAGTACCACACTAAACGACAGATCCAGTTCTCCATCACAAAAAAGCAACAATATAGTCTGAAACACACCCGGTCTGTTAACCGTCCCTCGCTTTTTATGTGGCGGCCTGTCTCTTCCATTACGTTTTTTTTCATGAGGCGAAATGAAATTCTCACCATTAAGATCGCAACAACGTTCTTGACAAATGAAGAAACAACTCTCTTATATTAGGGGGAGTGTTACGTCATCAGGAACTTGGACACCTAAGTATTAGAAACAAAGGGAAGTTATTAGACAGCTGACTTTCCATGACGTCAAGTCAACGGAGAGTCTTATTAAACGGTTCTTCTTTGGCTTGTTATCTACGCGTCACCTCTTAGGTGCTGGTACTAGACATGGCGGAAGCTCAATGGGGCACCGTATTTAGCACTAGTCCCTCGGGGATCAAAGATATCGTTTACCAATATAATTTGTCAACCACACAACATAGAAATGGGTTTATATTATAATACTTTGATCCCCGAGGGGCTAGTACTAAACGCGGTTTCCCATTAAGCTTCGCCATGCTTAGTACTAGCACCTCGGAGGTGACGCGTCGATAACAAGCTAAAGTAGCACCGATAAAACAGATTCCCCTACTAGTTCACTGTCTTTATTTGATTGGTTATCATGTGGCGTTTCATTTTCTTTGCATAAGCATTTCGTCTTGACTGAAACTTCCTATTTACGTTGGAATGCACCAGAAATGATTTAAAGTCTTATGTCTGTTTTTTTTTTTTTTGATGGAGAAATGTATGCAGACACTTTACACTTGACTATTTTATATATTCAAGGACATTTACGCTGAATTTGTTAATACACAAGCAATGCGAAACGGCATTTTCATATCCAAGGTTTATATATATATATATCTATGCTATATTTGTATATTCTATTATATATATATATATATATATATATATATATATATATATATATATATTCTATTATATATATATATATATATATATTATATTTTATATTTATGTATATAAATTATATTTATATTTATATTTATATATATATATATATATATATATATATATATATATATATATATATACATATACAGTATGTATGTATAAATGTGTGTGCATGTGTATGCGGTTGCTTGAGTGTGTATGTGTATATATATTTCCAGTCAGCTTTAGGGCTTCTGTCTTTTGCGATGTCATTAAATTCTAGTACAATGACTGCCCTTAATATCTTACGGTCACGATTTTGCAGACTTCTAAATTTTCCTTTTGTTCAAACCTGTAAGCTGTGAGGAGGGAAGGTGAACATAACAATGTAGTATTTTGCATTTAATCTGTTAATTGCTGTATATCTGGAAATCATTGAAGGCTCTCTCATGGTACGTAATTACTTAATCGTTGCGCCCATCGATCTATCTAGGAGATAGACCGAACAAATTTTCGTTCCTCGAGTTCCGGGATCTTCTTAATTACGCGGATCATCAACGCGTGTGTTCTGCTTGCGCCTGGCGGATGATGGGTCCAGTTTGCTCAACGGTTTTAGATATCGATGCATGCTGTTTGTATTGCTCCGGGTGATCAACAAACGTCAAAACCTGCTGTTTGTATTGCAACGATGTGATATACAGCTTCGGATGCAACCAAATGCTAGGAATGGTTTTCTCGAGGAAATCGTCTGCTGTGAACATGTGAAAGGGAGTGCTCGTGGGTCTTTTGTTTCTGAGCGCAGATGGCGCTGTAAGCAAGCGGTGTTATGGCCAGTGTAAACATTACCGGGGACTTGCTTCCTGTTTACCTTCGAGAAATCAGTTCTTGATTTATTGGGGACGCCGCAATATTCACCATAAAGTAGGTAAACGCCAGACTAATTTGCAGTAAAGACACAGGTTCACCTTTGCGCTATCATGTTGGTGGTTAGTGACCCAGATTACTGGCTAATACCTGTTTGAAGGAAAGGTCCAACGAACGCTGGTCATTCAGTTTGTGAACTATGACAGAGATAGAAAACTTAAAGAATAGAAATTTTATTTATCAATTCATTGATAGTCGATGATGCAAAACTGATAAGTTAAATGACAAAGCTTTAAGACTATAAGTGAATATCCATCTCTGAAGACATTCTCCTTAATGATTTCAAAGAAGTTCCCCACCAACAAAGCCTTTCCCGTAAGGGGATAGTGCCATCATTGGACCTCGCGCGGTGCACTGTAGGCATTACTAAAGGGTGTCTGCCACGTCCCTTTGACTCCCAGCTGCACCCATATTTTTGCATTCCACATTACCTCCATTTTCGCTTCCTTTCTTCAGTCTTGCTGTCCAGCATCTCTGACTATTACTTCTCGGTGCAATCGCAGGATTTTCTTCTCCCCAGCTCCGCCTTTAGATCCCTGTACTTCATCTCATTTATTTTCGAGGTCCCCCTGCCTAGCTGTCCAACCACTCAAACTCCCTATTTTCACTTCCTTTAGCGCTGAATGGGTAAAACTGGTCCCCTGCTTGCCTTTTTTTGCCCAAATTTTAAGAATCCAATCCATTCCAGTTCAACAAAACCTGTATTGTATTTTGCGGTGACTCAAAGGTCATTTATAAAAGCTGTCGAAAGCTTCAAGGTCTCCTGACACTTTATAGTTTTTTGTTATCACTTGATCACTGAATAAACAGATAACAAGAATAATAAGAAGCTAAAAATCTATGAAAAAATAACGTTAAAATTACGATTTATTTTGATAATGAAGGTGTGATGAAATGGAAATAACGAGCTAAGAATTTTTGGTATTAGAAAAATACAATGAAAGGAAAATGAGAAATTGAAAGTTATGAGTAACTGAGTGATAATGACGAAAATTGAAATGGAAAGGTAAGAAATATGGGTAACTCAAATATATAATGAAAATGAAATGAGAAAGTAACAGTTATAGACATTATGGTAATACTGAGAAGATAGACTGACGGTACGTTTACATTGTGGAAAAGATGAAAAAAAAAAAAAAAAAAAAAAAACAGAGGAACAGCAGGAAACAGGGAACAGGAGATTGGGTTGAGAAGGAAGATGAGGATGAAGGATGGAGGTAGTGGGAAAACTTACGAGCAAACATTTTAGGATATTTCTGAAAGGGAAGCGACGAAGGTCTGCGATTCTCTGAGAGGAGGACATTTTTATGATTTGTTGTACGTGGAAATAAATGCGAAGAGAAAGGTTAATGAGAGAATCTATCCCGAAATGAAAGATGCAAATGAAGGGATGCTCTCTGAAATGAATGCAGTCCTGGGTCGATGGAGAGAGTAATCTGAGGATTTGCTGAATGTGGGAGACGGAAGAAGGACAAGAGAGAATAACTCAAAGTGGAAAGGGCTGGTGCAAGTTTGAGAATGTTTGTGAAAATGACTGTTGAAGGCATAAGGAGGCCAATAAGAAGAATAAACAGAAATTCAGCTCTTATTCGACAGTAAGTCTGTTCGGGAGTTATTTATTCATCGTCTTTTTATGCGGGTTTTCTTATAAAAACAAATTATTGGTTTATTCGCAAGCTGTGGACCTATCAGAGTGCTGATGGAAATGGAGTGAAATGTTGCTTGAAATGAATTTCTCTCTCTCTCTCTCTCTCTCTCTCTCTCTCTCTCTCTCTCTCTCTCTCTCTCTCTCTTTGTGTGAGTGTGAGTGTGTGTGTGTGTGTCTCCCCCTAGCTCACATTTCCCAATACATCGCCCCCAAACACCATTACGTAATTAGGAAGCTGACACTGATAACATCAAAGTGGGACCAGAATTCCCTCCGGCCCTTGATGGTGATTGAAAGCTTGGCGTTTCTGACCTATGAATATATAGAAATGAACTCGCACGCATACCTAATTTATTTACTTGGATCCGGAGAACCAATTTAGTAGAAGGGCAGAGAGAAAGGAGGAGAAAATAAAGATAGGGGTTATCTAAAAACGAGCGAAGGAAGAGATAGTAACGCACGAAATGTTTCGAACGAATGATAAAAAGGTTGACAAGAAGATTTTTTAGGGATGAGTTATCATCATTGTTATTGGAATTCATGTGAACGTACTGTTTGTAGCGTAATTATTATTATTATTATTATTATTATTATTATTATTTTCTCAGTTTTTTCTTTTTTTTTTATAAAACCTTGTAGGTAGGTAACTTCCAGGTTGTTTATTGATTTCCCAAAATACATTTCGCCTTGACCTTTTTTCAACGCCAACCTCTACAGATTTTTTTTTTTATCATATTCAAGAACTACGATAGTTAGAGGCTCCTGGCACTATTTGTCAAAGGTACTATATCAAGAATCTTTAACCTTAGCAAATTTTTCTATGATCCTGATAACATTTGATAAACAGGGACCCTTGGGATTGATGAGTATTTTTGAGAAATGTTTTCACCTTGGCCTTTTTTTCTGGGTCACAGGTCATTGTAAAGATCAATAGTTTATGTTTCTCTGATTTCGATGAAACTCGGTAGACAGGTACTCTGGGATTGGGAGGTTATTTACTCTGATTATTGTTTTCTCTGGACTTCCTTCTAATGACAAAGGTTTCTTCTATTCTGATAAAATAACCTAAATTGGTTCAGGGCAGTTAAAGAGTGTTCCCTAGGTCACGACACTTTTCCTGGTTGCCAGAGGTGGACACTAAGTCTCTTAATCCCATGAACACTTTACCATACTTAAGGAATTCTTTGGGCAATAACCCGTGCTGATTCAAGACTGGCTTAGGCCTAACCTACCAACCAACCAACCTCTTGGTAAACACCGATATACTTATATTTTCATATTGAATCATACACATTAAGTGTTCATGGAAGGACTTTCACTAGAAGAATAATCTGTTTACAGTATTATTACTGTAGAAATTACCTTTAATTGATTTCTCCTTTGCACTAATTCATAAAGCACTAGAATATTTGCGTCAGTGCAAAGATTACTTGATGTATATTAAAAAAGATGATTTGTTTTCATTATCTTCGGGCAGCAGTTTATATTATAAAGTTTCATTGCCAAAAATTTAATCAATTTTCACACTCAAAAATAGAAGAAAAACTTGTATTGACCATCAAAGAATGAATAAAGCCATTTTGCGTTAAGCTTTGGATACAATAATGTATTACTTACATACTGCATATGCGTTATTATAGGGACCTGGAACTATATGTGTAGAAGTATAAAATTGAAGATGTACAACTCTGAATCAACAACGCTTTAAGCCAAGGCAGCAGTCACAAACAGTAATCTAAAACTAAACTTTCGACCGATCCAAAATCAATTTGGATTCAACCATGCCAAACTTTCTTACGTTTCAGGACTCTGCCAAATGTCTAATCCGTCCTAAGAAATGTTTTTATCGTGGGCAATTTTGCAAATGGGAGAGCTGGAGAGTCCTAAACTGGCCTCTAAAGTCTGAACCCGCAGTCCTTTGATCCTCTAACTCAATCCTTTTATCAGACGATCGCTGTTTACGGCGGTGGAGGTTTCTTAACTTTACCCTCCACTTCCTTTGCGTCGAAAGAGTCGCTGTCGTCGTTTCTTCCTCCTGGTTGTAAGTGTTCCTGCGACCGCCCGACTTCTTTGTCAGTTTTTGTTTACGTGAGTTTTTATGGAACTTGATGACCAACGGGGCTGTTTGCGTTGCTTGATTCGTCGACTTCCCCAATGCCAGCATTCCGTGCATTGGGAATTTCGTTTATCCGGTCCTTCGTAATTCTTTTATGCCCTCCTGTCTTCTCAGACGAGAGAGAGAGAGAGAGAGAGAGAGAGAGAGAGAGAGATGGTGGTAGAGGAAGCACTAGACCAGGGCCATCCAAGTTGTTTAGTCTGAGGGCCCCTCTTGAAAAAACAAAAAGTCATGCGGATCACCTGTGTGTATGCATTTATATAAAAAAGAGAAAACACTTTTACTTATTTTTCTCTAGCGCGCCACTTTCAAAATCAAACAGGCCACTTTTGGCCCACTGGCATGGGTTGGACGGACTAGCACTAAACTGTAATGTAAACAAGTTTCTTCTTCGATTTAAGAACGAGTAATTTACAACCGGTAACACATGGGTTGCCTTAAATGAGTTTCAGAATACTTGTACACAGGCGTGTTTCTGATTTATTAGTTCAGCACTTCGACTCAAGTTCTTCCTTCCCTACACGCGCCTTGTTTTTCCCACGAACCGTCCTTCAGTCATTAGTCTAACTCTCTCAGTCAAAATCTTGTCATACGCCGTGATACTTGATAAGCTAATTCTGCACACTTGCCCTCGAGGTCGTGAATGGCCTTTGGCCCCCTGTACCTTTTTCTTAACTTTTCCTGTTTTTTATGCATTCAAGGCAAGCTGTTGCCACTTTTGCCCTCCCTCCAGCAATAAAAACAAGACGAAAGCCATTACCCTTCCTATATTGGCAATTCTCTTTGGCAGAAAACTAATAAAACGGAAATAAGTCACGCAATCACCTGTCCAATAGCTGGAAATGAAGTGAAGGCTGACCGTCATAAATTCAGAAATCCATTTAAGGAGCACTCCACAAGTCTATTAGAGTTATAAGTTGCTCAAAACTTATATGCACAGGCACATAAGCATCTCTTGAGTAACCCTTAGTCCATGCAAATGTTTTACTTGCTTTTTATTGAATATAATTTCAGTGTCAGAATGATCGTAATTTTTATTATTTATTAAGTTGTTAATTTATCTCTTTTTTCCTTACCTTCTGTTATTCTTTCGAGTAAACACCATACTCTTTGGAAGCTTGAATTTCAAGTCAATGGCCCTGTGGGTTTGTTCCATATGAATAGGGTTCATCTTCCGAATAATAATAAAAATATAAATTCTTCCACGAAAGCAAATTATATGGGTTCTGAGAGTTCCACAAGGCACATAAATCCTTACTTCGAGACTTTATCTCAAATACAGTGGGGCTTTCAGTTCCGGTTCAATATTCTCGTTCACTAAACTGACCAAAGCTTTCCATTAATCTAAAGGAAAAGCTCATCCATACCTCCCTGCCTTCTCTCTTTATTATCTTGCCAATGGTTGCCTCGCCTTGTTCCTCTTAATTATATTACATCGGTTGGTGGCGAGGGAGGATTCCATTGTCAATACAATTCGGTTAATTCACTTATTTCTTTAGTTTCGAAATGACTACAGGGTTTAGTTCCTTACGCGACTTTCTTCCAGTTGCACACAAACATATAAATATATATATATATATATATATATATATATATATATATATATATATATATATATATATATATATATATATATATATATATATATGTACATACACATACACACACATAAACAGTATATATATATATATATATATATATATATATATATATATATATATATATATATATATATCCCCTCTATGGATCGTTTACCAATTGGTCGGTACCGTTCTCGGCTAGCACTCTGCATTCGATCTCCCGGCCAGTGAAGAATTAGAGGAATTTATTTCTGGTTAGAAATTAATTTCTCACGATTCCAATTTGCTGGGTAACTTAGTTCTTAGTCTTTTTCCATACTCCAAACTGCTAATCAGCTCAGTGGTCTGGTTAAACTTTTAACTCACTTTTTCCATCCTCCAAACACAATATGGATTTTATCAGTTTTTCATTGGTCTATTATCCACAGTTCTTTCTACATGTCTGATTCATGTCAAAGCGCATTGATTTATCTTCTCTTGTACACTAACCTCTTACCAGTTGTTCTGTGTATCTCCATATCTCTCACCCTTACAATTCCTTAGTAGTCAGATATACTGAGCAAAATCTAATTCATCTCAAACCTTCAAATGTTTTTTTATGTGTTGAATATCCAAAATTCATTTCCATAAAAGAGGGGTAACTTAACCCTAATCCATACCATAGACTTTCCAGTTCTCTTTATACTCTTCCCAACAAATCCTTTACCTTTCTTGTTTCATCTATTCTGGGACTCCCCTCTTCTCTCATCATACCTTCGTCCATTGCATTTAATCCCGATAATTATACGATACATCTGCATCTATACTTCCATTCTCTATATCAGTGGTTCTCAACCTTTTTCGGCGCATGCACCCTTTCACCATATGTCAGAATGTCATTCCACCCTGCCTCCCCAAAACTGTCTGCCTCAAAAGGTGCATTCCAAATAATATGCAACAAAATACTAACATAAACACACAAGCTAGCGGAGAGAAGGTCAGCGCGACCTTTCAGCAGTGCGGACAGAATCACACTGCGTTTTTTGTGGTCCCAGAGGCCCAGTTTGAGCTTGCCAATCTGTGGTCACAATCTCCCCTTCCCCCAACCCCTGGTTGAGAACCACTGCTCTATATTAATAGTCATAGCTTCATCTTCAACAACACAGATCATTTCTAAAAGGTTAGGATTGGTGGGGCAATTCTTTAACAAGAAATACAGATAAGTTTTCCCTGATCAGCCTGGAGTCTCAGTGCCATATATGTAAACCCACACTGTCCTATCCCATCATTTCTTCTGTTATCAGTCTTACTGTCTCTATCAAAACCCTACCATAGCCCCTAATAATTCTTGGTTTCCTCTATCACCTTTCCAATGGACAGACATACCTTACGCATAGTGGCTAATCAAACGAGTGCACTTTCACCACTGTACTGCAGCACTAGCGGATCCATAAAAATTTTATGGGGGGGGGAACCACCAATTTTCATACTATATATATATATATAATATATATATTATATATATATATATATTTCTATAATATATTTATTTTTTCTCGTTTTTATATTTCTAATTTATGTTATTGTTATCTGAATCTTCAACATTATTATTTTGTCATTATTTTTCATGGGGGGGGGCGGTTGCCCAGGTGCCACCCCTCGGGTCCGCTAGTATACTGTAGCACCTAACTTGTAACCCCACCAATTCTTCTTGCCTCTCCATTTTTCAGATTCTCATTTGTTCATTTTTAATCTCCAGTAGTTACTTCTCAAGCATTCTCAAATGCCTAGTAACCCCTTCCATCTTGCTTCAGCCAGCCGTCAAAATTCTCACTCCATCGAGCATGAAAAGTATTCTCTTTGGCATCTTTTATTCTGCATTGGATTCCTTATAGAACAACTTCTTAACCTCCCTACTGTCCTTGTTTATCTTTTCCTCTCTCCCTTCATCCTGTTGACCATTTTATCCATCCCCTTTTATTTCTATACATGATCTTCCTTTACTCCTTGCAATTGCAACTCAAATAATCTCTGTTTTTCCTTCACTTGACTTTTCATTCCTCATTCTACCACTCACTGCTTTTACTCGCCCTTTCCTCCCTCCTAAAGTCACAAACGCGAGCGCACGCGTGTGTGAATGTGTGTGTGCCGGTGCGTGGGCATGAGCGTGTATCTGTGTGTGTGTGTGTGTGTGTGTAGGGAAGAGATGCCTTTTCATAAAGAGAAAAGAATTCTGAACTAGAATACCTCTGGAATTTTTTTCCTTGTGCTTTACTTACGGAAGACGTAATGGCGTGCTGGGATGTGATGCAGTACCCAATTCATCGCGAACAATGAAACCTCAACATTGTTATTGGACTCCCCCGAACAAACGAGGTCGGCGGACAATGACCTTCTTCCAAGAAAACTCCTCAACGACGAGGAACAAAAAACACCATGACTCAGGCAACAAAAATGTTTACGACGACGTCATATCCGAAATCCATATGTTTTCCTGCTGTGGGGATAAGCAAGGAAAGTCTCAAGGCAGATTTCGAGCGAAAGCATCCTCTGCGTTAGCGAGCGCTGTAACGATGATGTTCTCGGCTGAAATTTACCCGGCTCATTTTCTTTACCCGCTAATGAAAATATCATTTGCTTCTTCACATGTAGCTTCGGTATGTGTTAATTTGTTGCGCAATCTACTCGCAACAAAATTCGTACAGTTATTTAAGAGTATTATAATATTTTTTTGTAATATTTCCTTCTAGCACAGACCTTCTTTAATGGACGTTGTTGACTTTTGAATTACATGAATAATTCATCTACTGCTATTAATGTTTTGTGTGTATTAGTTGTGATCTACCTGATCGTATTTATACATAATTCTACTCGTAAACTTTAAATCTTGCTGGTGATGCAGAATTAATTATTTTGTTATTAGTTGTTTTCACTATATTCGTAGCATTTATATTTCGAAAACTTACTATCTTCTTTAATGAACAAATTCAAGATGATCCTACAAATAAAATAAATTTTAAGAAATGCAACCGTTTTTTTTTCCATTCAGCTTTATGCTTCCAAAGTAAACTTTTGTTTTATTTTTTAAAGGAAGAATTTTATCGATCTAGATTTAATCGCAGTAGCTATATTACTCATAGATTCTTTATCAGTGCGTAGATAGACATTTAGTCACTGACATAAAAGCATCAAAGTTTTGTTACAGCAGCAGCACTAATGGTAATGCCTCAGTTGCCCACGAGATATATAAAAAAATCAGAGCTCTGAATGAGAATTCCAAACCTTGCAACCACGAATGGACAATTACTAACTGGTAATTACGAGTAATAAATGACTAACTGGCAACTAAAAATTAAGTGGAGAGATTCAACTCATTTGCCCACTCAACAGAGTTGGCTGCGTTCTTTTGTTGTTTGAGAATAAGCCAGCCTTGTACTGGCACGGGCTCTTGCTCGTTTGCAGCCCGTAATTGGGTAGATCAGTGAAAAGAAAAATGGTTTTTGGCCGTTAATTTGAGAAGGAGGAAGCAATAGACCGGCAGAGTTGCAGCCTCTTTGACCTTACAGGTACCCATCAGTGGAGGAGAAAGGGTTATAATACTGAGTCCCAGTCGAGTTGTAGAAGACTGGGACTGGAAAAGAAGTGACTTTCAGTCCAAAGGAAAGATTAGTTGGTTAGCATAAGGCCAGCTTATTAAATCTTACGACAATCAATCAGCGGTTTTGACAAAAGGCAGATATGTGTAAAGAAAGTGATGGAGTTGTATGCAGTAGGTAATGTGAGAAGAATTCGCTCTTGTTTATCGATGGTTCCACAACCTTTTAACGACATCGCTTTATAGCGGAGCTGTGTATTTTGACTGCTGTTGAACAAATAGCAATAACAGAGCGTAGTTCTACCAATTTTAGTGATGAAAAGTGTTTTACAGGCTGTAAAAGGATTCAGTTCAACCAGTCCATTAGCTTCGAACATTTAAGAGTGAATTTATGTTATCAAACACAGAGGCATAAGAGTCGACCTTTGCTGAGTCCCAGGTCATGTGCGCGTTGTAGGAAATGAAGAGGCAGGCAGATTATCAAGAGCTAATGTCAAGTGACTACCAAGGAGATAATCTCCTTCCTTTGCGAAATGACTTCTTGACAAGCATCGGAATGAATCAGCTTTAGTTTTCTGTAAAAGAAAACTATTATGCCGGCTTTGTTTCCCCGTCTGCACTTTTTTCTGACCGCACTTTTTCTGTCCGTCCTCAGATCTTTAAAATTACTGAAGTTAGAGGGCTGAAAGTTGGTATGTCGAGCATCCACCTTCCAGTCATCAAACATACCAAATTGCAGCCCTCTAGACTTATTAATTTTTTTAAAATTTTATATAAGGTTAAAGTTAGCCATAGTCATGCTTCTGGCAACGATACAGAACAGGCCACCACCTGGCCGTGGTTAAAGTTTCGTGGGCCGCAGCTCATTCAGCAATAT
>NC_089755.1:29644622-29677122 GCF_040412425.1 Macrobrachium rosenbergii
TTTTCCTTAGAGCAGCGGTGTGCACTTCTTGCCAATTTACAGAGGAGACTTCTGTGAAGGTTCGTATTAATTTAGCAGTAAAATTTTATTAAATTTTAAAATATTATGTCTTTAGTTTCTTATATTTGTTATAATAATGTAAAGGGTATGCTTTTGACCTTCCTTTGATAATCAAAACTTTCATAATGCTGTGTAGCGTAAATAAACCTTAATGCTACTTCCAGACGCTCGTGAATTCAGAACACAATTTCTGAAGCCAGACAACTGTCTCAAGCTACAAGGAATTGCAAACTGGAACATTTTCTCAAGGTCTGCTTCAGTAATCATAAGTTTGATTCAAAAGAGGTGATGCTGCAGTCTTCTGTTTTAAAACCATTTATTAAGTTCTTCATTTGAGGGGTGGGTAGAGCTCTCGGCTAGCACGCTGTTGGCCCAGCGTTCGACTCTCCGACCGGTCAAAGAATAATTAGAGGAATTTATTTCTGGTGATAGAAATTCATTTCTCGTTATAATGTGGTTCGGATTCCACAATAAGCTGTAGGTCCTGTTGTTAGGTAACCAGGCCAGCCCTGGGAGAGCTGTTAATCAGCTCAGTGGTCTGGTTAAACTAACTTAAAACCACTTATTTTCCAATCAACCAATTTTTTTTTACCTCCACTCCTACAGGGTCAGGGTGGAGGCCCCCTAAAACCATTTTCCGTCCAATCAATGACCTTTTGGCAGGTTCATGTCTGGTTTCCAACAACCAACTAATTCAGATTTTCTTTCAGGAGGTAAGTGCTCCAGTTTAGCTATTTTTATTAGTTAACGTTCCCTAACTAAAATGCTCTTGTTTGAAGATAGTTTAAAAAAGTTTAAATTTTAGTTTCCTAATTTTACAGTTTCAAAGTTTAACGTAACGTTAAAAGCTTCATTCCTAATATTGATTTTAACCTTATCACGATTAAAGTTGATGCATGCTTTGCAGAATTCGAAACACTAAATATATTTTTAACAGTAATTTAGTTATGCTACATATTTTATAGCTTAATTAAAATTCCAAGGTTTAGTGGCTGTTTACAACTTTTAGTTTGACATTTTAACTTGACAGGAAGGGAAATTTTCAGATTTATTTTAATGTTAATGATACTAACGTAACTCTGAGGTAATGCCTTGCTTAAAGAATGTTGATTTAACATAACATATGTTCTTTAGATATGAATAACTGTGGTCTCAGACTATTTCTAAGATAAGGTAGTTACAGGGAGTCCAAACTTTCATTCTTTAAATAGTGTGAATTAAAGTAACTATTGCCAATAGATGATGTATGATTGAATGAATTTCATATCAGAAATACAACGAACAACCCCATGCTTTTACTAAAGCAATCCAAAGAAGGTCTGTTTAGTTTCAGTGATGTCGCAGTAGCAATTCACTTGGAAGCCCTAGCCAATTCCAACCCAACTGGATCTACAATCTTACTCTGGTCACTTGACCTTACACAGAGGTCGTTCAAATGACCATTTCAGTTATTGGCATTTCGTGGGTTTTCCTTAATACTTGACTGGTTACTTTTATTGGCAGCTGTGGTCAGTCTTGGAAAGTGGTTCCTGGATTTGTTGTGAATGTCGTTCGCTGAAGTTAACGACACTTTATAGTGGTTGTTGTATTTTGATAAAATGGTTGTAATGAATCCCGTAGTTGCTGTCTTCTGTAACATTTTTGTGCTTTTTACCTGGTAGGTTTATTGAAACTGGTCATTCAAATTTATATAAGCAGAATACTTGAACAGTTTTATAACTGTTCGTTCTATTTGACCCTTTCTGGTTTTTAATTTAGGTGAGAACTGAGACGGCAATTTCTAGCCGCCTTAGATATTTCGTGCCATAAGTTTTTGTAATATTGCCTCGAGTATTTGTAATTTTGTAGTTTCAATGAATAAACTTATTAGTGAAAAATGCTGATAATTATGAACGCTCGTACCTTCATAACTATATTAAATGGTTGTTCATACGTTCCTTACCACATCCAAATGAAAATATTTTAAATTTAAGGTCTTTACATTGACCAAAAAGAGTTGTCTGAAAAACTTTGCTGTTTATACTGTAACGAGTGGATTATTTTCAGTGCTATAAAGACAAAGCACAAAATTCTAAAATTGATTGGCTTTTTATATTGTCAGTGGAGTTAATCCTCACGGCACTGAGGTACTGTAGTTGAAGTGAAATGGCCTAAGTTTCTAATCCGCTAAATCAGAGTAAAATTCCTTAACGACTTAAGTTGGTTTCATGGGATGGATTGAAAATCAAAACTGCCTTGAAATATTGGTAGTGGATTATTTTAACTGGAGTTTAATTCAAATACCCCTAAAAAGTCAGTATATATATATACATAGTTTGATAATGTTAAAACTGTCTTGATCAGCTTAAATTATTGAAACCACTGCGGTTTCATCTCGCAGCTTTTTGTAACGTAAGGAAATATTCTGACGTGGTTTGAGTTGAATATAATAGAAGGTAGTGGTGCCGCATGAATAATTAGAATACTGAATTAATTAAGTGAGATTCATTCTGAATCGAATCCAGGTGAGCAGATGATAAAGACTGAGTTATGTCATCTGAGCTGTACTTGTATTCATATTAGATATGCACTGTGTTCCTTGTTTCCAGTTAGAGTTTCAAGTTCGAAAGAAGAGAATGGTAGCTTCTAATCTCAAAGAGGGATGAAGTATATATTTGCATTTACTGGTAAGTTACAAGATATTAAAATTGCCACAAACTTTCGCAGTAGTCTATTATGGGTAAAGCAAGCAGTTTTACTTGGATTTCCAGTTCCTCGGTGGGTGAGCGGGTTCCGTTCTCAGCTACCACTCTGTTGCTCGCGATTTCTATCCTCCGACCGGCCAGTGAAGAACAAGAAGAATTTGTTTCTGGTGATGAAAATTCATTTCTCGCTATAATGTGGTTCGGATTCCACAATAAGCTGTAGGTCCCGTTGCTAGGTAACCAGTTGGTTCTTAGCCACGTAAAAATAAATCTAATCCTTCGGGCCAGCCCTAGGAGATCTGTTAATCAGCTCAGTGGTCTTTTAAACTAAGATATACTTTTTTTTTACTTGGATTTCCTTGATTCAGTTCTTAAGATTTCGAAGATTCGTTGGGAATAAAAAAAGGTTCTAAATAACAAGCATAGGAAAGGTAGTGAGTGTTTGAGTAACTGGCTTTAACACTTTAGAATAAAAAGATGGTTTGGTTTGTGTAGGGGGTCCAGAAGTAACTGAAGGGAATTCTGATATCCATAGCAAGTTATGAACTTTTGAGATATAATTCAAGAGATTTCATTCAAGCTTTAGTTATAATTTAAAGTAAACGGATAGTATTGATAATGGAAATGAAAGCTAAAATCACTTTGTTACAGTTGAAAGTAAAATGTGAGTGTCCTACTGAGACTTGCAATTTCTTAGAGATTTCAGAGAAGTCGGATACAAAACTTCTCACCGAGGGTGATCCTCTGGAACAACGTATTGTTCAACTTTCTCTCATATATTTTTTTTAATAAGGCGATATTGTTTATTTTTAATAAGGCGATATTGTTTAGTGTTGTCTTTTTATCGGTGCAAGTAGGTAGATGTGTTTAACACTTACCACGAAAGTCCCCGTCTTGATTTATTCAGAGTGATGGATTAAAGTGCAAGTGTTTTGAATCTCTATTTGATTCCTGACCCTGTACGATTTCTTCGGCGATTCAGTCATTTTCAGGGAGAGTGTTGAAGGTATAGATATTGCCGTAGTTACAGTTGTACTCGAGTCACTAAGTAGAGGGTTGTTTAGACTATGGAAATACCATAAAACCGTGTTTTCGATCAGTCAAAACATTAGTGTAAGGAAGACCCTGAAAGTAAGTTCCATTTACGGAGAGCAAGTAACTGCATCGAAAAAGATGTTGGAAGTTAAATGCATTAAAGAGATGTTCCCTGTAGGAGGGTAGTGCCATCAGTGTACCTCACGCAGTGCAATGTAGGCATTACCTAAGGTTCTCTGCAACGTCCCTACTGCCCCTAGCTGAGCCTCTTTCATTCCTTTTACTGCACCTTCGTTCATATTCTCTTTCTTCCATCTGACTTTCCACCCTCTCCTAACAATTTTTTCGTAGTGCAGCTGTGAGGATTTCCTCCTGTTGACACCTTTCAAACCTCCTTTACTTACAATTTTCCTTTCAGCACTTGAATGACCTCATAGGTCCCAGCGCTTGGGCTATGGCTTGAACCTTACATTCCTATCCCATCCTAAAGAGATGTCTGTTTTAGAATTCATAAACCCGAGAATGAATCATTTGTTTTAGGTTGGGCAAGCCTTGGGGTTTGACGTGGCAGTGGGTCAGAGTTAAGGGTGCATTAGGTCTCCTTAGTGTTTTAATATCGTTGTGATTGGAGTGATGGACATGTGGAGCCCCATAGGTTTTGGAAAAGGAAGGGTTTACCATCCAGGAAGCCAAATATTAAGCTGAAGATAGATGTGAATAGCGCAAGGTGTGTAAAGGGTTTGACTTGCTGCTGATGAACCTTCGTGTAGGTTTATGAAGAGAGAGAGAGAGAAAGAGTTAATGGTCTCTGCCATATTCATATCGTAATTGCTGAATCGTAGATGAACTCCTTGGGCAGAAAACTTGCTTCTGTATAAAATCCCACTGTTTCTATACCATTTAGGCCGGGTATTCACGATCAGGTTTACCTGTCATTCCACCTGTCAGTTCATCGAATCTGGCGCTAAACCTTACTTATAGACGACAGTTTGTGGCCAAAGTCAGTCCACTCACCAGAACTGATGAACTGATGGCATTACAGCAAGTACTTCCGACGACTGACGGGTGGTTGCATGTGTGGACGGGTAAGGAACGATTTTATGGCAGTTCGCCGCCAGATTTCACCTGGGAAGGATCTCAGCCACTCGGACCTGAATATGAATAAACTATGTATAGGCCTAATTCTTTTCACTGTTAGACCCTGCGGCGCTATTTGTGGACCGTTGCGAGCCCAAATCATATAATAAAAAATATTTCCATGTGATACAAACAATTTGGTATAGGCCTAGGCCAGTGTCCTGCCATTTTATGAAGGTGTTACTAGTGAAAGTAGGCTTCACGATCCATTTCATAAATAACTGAACCAACCCCCAGTTCTAATTTAAACTTATTCAATGATATTGCATGAGAATAGACATTCCTCTTTAATAGGCAATATTTAGACCACACTCTGTTCCGCCTTTTTGCTTCTTTCTTATTTTTAAGTGAATTACTGCCGCAGCTAGTCTATGTAACTCCACCTCCTTATCAGCTAGCGGAGTTTCCATCGTTGCCATATAGTGTTTTAGTGTTGCCACGATGAAGGCGAGAGAGAACTGAGGGCGATGACCTCGAGTTGACGGTCCGAATGACAGTTCTACTCTTCTCATGTGGACGCTCGCCCGTCGAGCAGTAGTGGGTGAACTGACAGGTAAACCTGATCGTGAATGCCCGGCCTTACACTTCAACTATCCAACAGTTCTCGATCATCCCACACTTCCACACACTTCAAACACTTCCAAATTATAATTCAAACACTTCCAAAGTAAACTTTCAAATTACCCCCACCGATTATCCTCTACCATCTGCACGTGAACAAACCTCAAGGCTCTGTGATCCGTTCAGCCATTTACGGGAACATTAACGCCGTTTCTCTATGTACCGACAATTCTCGCACTTAATCGTTATCCCTTCGCATTTACTGTGCAAGCAATTATAAGATAGTTTAAATTTCTCTTCAGACGGATATTGGCAGTTAGAAAGCAAGAGATGATGCAATGCATTACCACCCTAATGCAGTTCTCATTGAATTTTAATATTTCACTTACATTTTTATCTATTTTTTCATTAATTTGTTAATTTGCTAATTAATTTTTTATTAAGTTATCTCTTCATTCTGTATTTCCTGCTCTGTTACTTCTCTCTAATGAACACCATATTCGTTGGAAACTTGACTTCCAAGTCAAAGGCCCCTTTGAACACGTTCTGTATGAATAAGACTAATCTTCTGAATAATAATAATAATAATAATAATAATAATAATAATAATAATAATAATAATAATAATAATAATCATCATCATCATCATCATCATCACAATAATAATAATATAATTAACCTTAAAATGAAGGCACATTAGGCCTTACATTATAAATTTACCAGATGAATAATCGAGAAACCTCGCCAAATTTCCGGTAGAGGAGAGAAAGTATGAAATCGTTGGAAGCACCTTTGTAGATTTGAAGCGTTAAATTGCTGAATACAGCGCGTTGTTCCCGTAGGGGGTTAGTGCCGTGAGTGTACCTCATGCGGTGCACTGTAGGCATTACATAACGTTCTATGCAGCGTGCCTTCGGCCTCTAGCTGGAACCCCTTTCGTTCCTTTTACTGTACCTCCTTTCATATTCTCTCTCTTCCTTCTTACTTTCCACCCTCTCCTAACAACTGATTAATAGTGCAGCCGCGAAGTTTTCCTCCTGTTACACCTTTCAGACCTTTTATTGTCAATTTCCGTTTCAGCGCTGAATGACCTCATAGGTTCCAGTGCTTGGCCTTTGGCCAAAATTCTATATTAAATTCAGTTCCATTCAATACAGCACGCTGAAAGTTGAATGCAGACCTGTAGCAAAGGGATTTCGACAATAAGAACATTACGTTATCTTGGTAGAAGGATCTTAAAATCCTTACTCGCTGGATAATACTTCTGGTGTGAAATGGCGACGTCATGTGTTCTGAAGGATTAGAATCCTTTTAGTGGCGTCTTTGGAGGTGTGGGAAATCAACTAAGTGCTTGAGATGCAGGGCGAGAGATGACGAAAGTGTGGATATGACATTCTTTCTTTTGAGAGAGAGAGAGAGACAAAGAGAGGAGAGAGAGAGAGAGATAAGAGAGTCTTGACAAAAGGGTGGATATAAGTCTTTCTTGTGTGTGTGTGTGTGTGTGTGTGTGTGTGTGTGTGTGTGTGTGTGTGTGTGAGAGAGAGAGAGAGAGAGAGAGAGAGAAAGATGACAAAAGTGTGGATATGACATTCTTTCTTTTGTGTGTGAGAGAGAGAGAGAGAGAGAGAGAGAGAGAGAGAGAGAGAGATGACAAAAGGGTGGATGCGACAGTCTTTCTTGTGTGCGCACGCGCGTGTTCGTGTGTGTGTGTGTGTGTGTGTGTGAGAGAGAGAGTGAGAGAGAGAGAATATTGATGACAAAAGTGTGGATAAGATATGATATAGTTTTGTGTGTATGTGTGTGAGAGAGAGAGAGAGAGGGAAGGATGCACGTAATGCTCCATTAATCATAATGCATTTGTGATACAAATCCAGCAGGTTGCACTGTATATTAATTATTGTAATTATCATAAATAAATAAGTTTACGTAACTCAGTGAGGAGACATATCATGGAGTATTTGAAATAAGTATGATATAACGTTTCATATATATATATATATATATATATATATATATATATATATATATATATATATATATATATATATTTATATATATATGTATGTGTATATATATATACATATACACACACACACACACACACACATATATATATATATATATATATATATATATATATATATATATATATATATATATATATATATATATATATAGTTTTTACTATGACCTACTAACTTTATTCCTGGCTTAGGATCAACTTCTAGGGTCTAGCTGATGGACAGGGACTTACCATAACAATTATAGGTTCTGACTGCAATTGCTAGGTCAGGTCGAAACTCACAAAGAAAAAAGTTGGACTGAAGGCCTTCAACAAGGAACTGTTGCAGATAAAGACTTGGGTTTACTTTAACGGGAATATATTTACATTTGAACACAGAAATCAGAAGAATGGGAAATGATAGACAGGTAAAACAAAGATCTGCCGAGTGATCAAATATTACAGCAATTTTAATATACTGAAGATCTAGGGGGTAATCCTCTTGAAAGGGACACTATAGAGTAGCTTGCAGTGGCTGTGCTACGGCAAGGAGCACAAGACAAGTAGTTGTTTCCACAGCTAACAGCACTGTCTGCAATTGAGAATGCAACCTGTTACGTAGGGAAAAATAGAGATATTGGGTGAATCGAGTGTCGCACAGATGGTGCCAAGATAACCTGATTCGTGTGCAAGATGCTTACGTTAAAGATACGCACCATACTAAGTCAGGTCTTTCTGAGAAATTGCACTCAAGAAAAGAAAATGAAATTCAGTAAAAGATCAAAAGATGTGTGACTGTTGAAGAACCTCAAATCAGGACGTTACCTTAGATGGAGCGATGGAGGGCCTTGTTGCTTTTCACCAGGGATGGAGGGATGATTTTACGGGACTGCACAGGTAAGTAACTGGGGGGCCTAAGGTGGCCATGAGGGATAAGTTCAAGAATGAGCAGTCAAGGGGCAAGTGTGAAGGGTCTGCTACCAAGAGGGTTTCTGAGGATGATGCTGCTGGTACTCTGCTTTTTATGGCCTTGGTGGATTATTTTTCCTTTCCTCTCAGATGGCGCTCGGAATGCTGCCGTGTGCCCTCGGGAGTCAAGATGGCGGCCAAGTCACGTGGGTTGCGACCTTCGGTTTTCTATGTCAAGGCCTCGTGCAGGCCTTCCAATCCAGATGACCTTGGCAACCAAGTGTTGGCTGGTTGCTATGGGGGACTCAACTTTTCTCCCAGGCTTCATCCCAAAGCTGGTGCATCCATGAGGCAAGATTTTCATCTCCATTCACCTTCACCTGAAAGAGGTTTTACAAAACAGTCACCAGGTCTACGAAAGATAAAGAGATTTACCAAAGGGGGAAACATAAGAGAGGATTAAGAAGGGGCTGGTTTTCTCACGCCCTTCCTCAGTTAGTTATCAGTATGAACAATCCCATATTTTATGTTGTTGCAAGCGTGGAGGTTGAGCTGGCTTACTAAGAGGTTTCCCTCGTTGCAATATAGTTTATATATATATATATATATATATATATATATATATATATATATATATATATATATATATATATATATATATATATATATATATATATATATATATATATATACATATATATATGAGACATTATATCACTTATTTATCATATTTATTTGTGTTATTATCTATCTTACTTATTTATCATATTTATTTGTATATATATATATATCTATATATTATATATATATATATATATATATATATATATATATATATTATATATATATATATTTATACACACACACACACATATATATATATATATATATATACATACATACCTATATAGATGTAATTATATATATAGATTCAGCTATTGCTCACGCTTGCTGGGCCCGTGATTCATTCCTTTCATGGATATCAACGTTTGCTGTGGTAAAAAAAAAAAAACGCGTGGCTTTAGCAACCTCATCATTTGTGGGGTTAGCAACCTCATCATTTGTGGTGAATTGCCACTAAACCTCATCTGTTATCAACATTCAATGGTGCAATCCAAGGGTACGTGGAAACAGACTAAACTGCTTGTGAAGACATCCATGAGCACTCACTTATCATTTACTAAGAACTTCAACCGGAATTATTATCTTGCAGAAAACTCAATTTCTAGAATTCGTTTCTTTGTTTTTTTTTGTTTATTTCTTCCAGATTCAGAAGGCGCGCCTATTGCGCAGACGATCATGTCGTGGAGCGTGGGCGTGATGCTGTTATTGAGTCCTGCGGGCACGGGCTTCTATTATTGAGTGGACGAGAAACATGAATGTACCATTAATGATACTCCTTTCAAGAACTCTAAGGGCATAGTTATTATTGTACGAACACATTGTATTTTAAATGAGTCGATTTTGCTTTTTCTTGAGTATAAAATGAAGCTACTTCACATCAAGAGCAGACGAAACAGACGGGCAGACAGACAGACAGACAGACAGACAGATAAAGGTTTATCGCATTACCCGGCGAAAACTCTCAATCTTCCAAAATTACTTGGCTCGTTTTCCTTTCGCTTTTACTTTCCCCCAGCAAAGAAAGCTATTTTGAACCCAAAGTCTAAGGAATAAATCTAATTGGAAGTTCCCCAAAAGAAAATTAGGCCTGATTGCGAGCAGAGCTTCATGAAGAAAATCAAATTTAAAATTTTTTCTCGCAACTTTTTGACTCAACTGAGAAAAAATAGTTTTCGTCTTTTTGATCGCTACAACAAACTGTTGGAATCTCGGTATAGTGACGCCCTTTAAAAGGTACTCGTTTCGATTCTACTTCGTGGTGGAAATGGAGCGTAAAATCAGGCTTTTTGATACCAATGATGTGTAAAATCAGGAGGAAAATTAACCAATAAAGTGTGAACACGGTCTGAAAATAATATTTTGTTTATGCGCAGCCACTGACACCTGATAACCTACATATATAAATCTGTATATTTTATATATATCTATCTATCTATCTATCTATATATATATATATATATATATATATATATATATATATATATATATATATATATATATATATATATATATATATATATGTACAAAATTCAAAGTCAATAAGATAATTTGGTAGAATTTTCATTTGTATTATGTATTTCTTTCCAATTAAATGTTCTGCCGTTAAAGAAAATTCGACAATGAACTGATGACCTTTTCAAATTATGGAGTCCCAGATGAACTAGCAGCCACAAATGGTGACCTAATTAGTCCAATCGCTTATATCAAGCCTAAATGACAGGAGAAAATATGGAGCTCCCTAAAGTGCCCTATATAATACGTAACTCATTGTAAATAAATGATTCCATATTATCTGCAAATTTCGCTTCTATTTTTTTTAATTTGAAAACGTTACAGCGCTCCTTCTCAGCAGAAAAGTTCTATAATAAAGAGCCTCGTCTCTTCTTCTTCTTCTCCTTCTTCTTCTTCTTCTTCTTGACAATAGAGACAAAAGACGTAGCGTTACTCTCTGTCGAAGATAAGGCAAAGAAACACGAACAGAAAGACGGCGCTTGTTACCGTCGTTGTATTCTCTTTACACAATGACGAGAGAACATTTACTGGGAGACACCTGGCGAATAATGCCGTTTGAAGATAAGAATGAGAAACAGCGGATGATAAGGGAACAAGAGCGAAGATGTAAACGGTAAGAAATCTCAGACCTTTGGAGGCTAAACTTCAGACAGTGAGACTTTCCTTCTGAATGATGTTTCAGGAACAAAGATGTCCCACGTCTTTTGGTCGAACGCAGGTGTTAGCAAGAATTGTGCGCGGCTGTTAATGTCGGCTGCGTATCTAGAGTTAAAAACATGTTTTTTATTTTTAATGTACCCGCTTCTAAAAAGCATCAGGTTCGCAGAGTAAGTCGTTAAGTATTGACGGCACTTGGAAACCAGCAGTACAGGCGTGGGCTTTCAGACTGACAAATCCAGTGTTTAGGTAACTCTAAAATGGATAGCAATTTACCTGGCATGTTTATTTGCAACCTCCGTAAGAACGTCAGGTAATCAAAGATTTCCCGTGTTTGAAGAGTTACGTACTTGAGAGAGAGAGAGAGAGAGAGAGAGAGAGAGAGAGAGAGAGAGAGAGAGAGAGAGAGAGTGTAACCCTTTTAAATTGAAAGAAGAAGACAATCTAGACTTGTAAAAAACAAGAAAGTAGTTAAAATGGTTATTTCCTTTTTATCCCCTATTTTATGGGGTATTTTAGGGAGATTAGTCAGTTAGGCTTTCTGCAAGTGGCTGGGCTCATTATATCAATATGACGGCTGCTGGTTCCCCTCAGATGAATGACCCACCTTACACCAGCGGCGGGGACGGTGTAACCTACTCTGGCCTTCACAATCTTAGGGTAGAGTGCCGTTGTCTGAATGAATTTTCAGAGGTGTTTTCCTTGGTATTTATATTTCTTGGCTATTATTCATGAATTCATTGCCTTTGTTAATATGTTAATTCTGTTTATTTCTTAGACTCACAAGTATTATTTTAGTATCGTCTTCTTACTCTCAGGGATATTTCTAAAACTTTATGCATACACTTTTATGTACATAGTATCTGTAAACGATATACACTAATTCGTATGCTTACCTGGAGTGACTTTTATATTTAGCATTGTACGCTATCTTTCATACACAAATACTTTCGTAATTATATGAGCAATTTGACTTACACTGATGTTCATAAATTCGCATTGCATTTGCCTATTCCTTATCCTATAATTAAATAGCCAAGTTCAAAGCTTCACGTCTAAAACATGAGTTATCCTTTAACTCCTTGACCCATCATCTGCCTACGCTGAAGGTCACGTTGTAGTGAATACATTCCTGTCCTCAAGACAACGTATAAGACTGTAAACCTTAGAATGTAACTTTATGGGCTGTTTTTGGAGCAAGAGCCCGTGCTATTATAGGGGCAGATTAATCTATAATAAGCAAAGAATGTAAATCAGTGCAAATGCAGCAAAAAAATCTGGACATTTTTTCGTTAAGAGCTAACCCCAAAGAATAAAAAAAAAAAAAACTCCAACTAAACGAGGACTCCTGCAAAAAACTCGCAGGTGTTTCTAAAGGAATTTCTTTCAAAGAGAGCTATTGTAGATAAAAACCGTGTCCAAAATACCTCTCTCTCTCTCACACACATACACACACACACGCACACACACACACACACACACACACACACACACATATATATATATATATATATATATATATATATATATATATATATATATATATATATTCATACTGATATCTTATTATCAATATATGTACAATTAACTATACAGCACCTAGTGCCTAATACGTTAAAAATTTGTGTGGTTGCGTGTTAATTAGCCCAGTGCATCAATGACAAACGTTCAACAATCAAATACACAGTCTCAACAGAGGTATAAATCACTACCAGATCAAAATGAAACGCTTAATTGACTCTGTAATACAAGGCTGTTTTCATACGCGCACAGAACGATGACGTCACAATCTTCTCTCGAGGTGTGTACAAAATTTTTACCCCTGATCAAAATTAACGCTACCTAGCACTATCTCATCTTTACTATAGTGGATAAAATTAGAGTATTGTTTCAGTTGTTTACAGCTGCATCTAGAAGTGTTCTAATTAAAAAAAAAATCAAGTTCTGTGAAAAGGCGGGAACCCATTGTGTTAACAGAGAGGGGAGGGACCTGGGAGTTAGTCTTTCAGTAACCTCGACGGTGTTCAGTATACTCGATGTGATCCCTCCGCGCGTGTACTTCGGTGGATGTTATCAGCCCATAGGGCTTACGTACTGCGAAAAGTATCCCGGCTTCTGTGATTTTTTGGATGTTATAACCCTATAGGACTTTTGTGTGCGAAAGCCTAACCACGCTCAGTGCTTTCCATGGTGTTATAGGTCTATAGGACCATTGTGCCGCTAAAGCCTATACCTGCTTCTGTGTTTTCCATGGTGTTGTAGGTCTATAGGACTATTGTGCTGCTAAAGCAAATAGGCACTCATGTGCTTTCCATGGTGTTATAGGGCTACAGAACTATTGTGTCACTAAAGTCAATACCCGCTTCTGTGCTTTCGATGGTGTTATAGGTCTACAGAACTATTGTGCTGCTAAAGCCTATACCCGCTCACGGGCTTTCCAGGATTTATAGGTCTATAGGATTTTGTGGGCTATTAAAACCTATCCTTCTCATGTACTTAACTAGGTGCTATAGGTCTGTAGGACTTGTGTGCGCTGCTGAAGCTTATCCGACTCCTGTGTTATCCTTGGTGGTAGAGGCCTGTAGGGCTCCTGTGCAGCTAGAGCCTATCCTTGCTCCTGTTTCACTGGGTACTATAGGCCTATAGTATGTATGTATTGAGAAAGGTATCCCCACCCTTCTGCTTTCCTGATGCTGTTAAATTCCATAGGTGTTTTATATGTAATGGCAACTACGAGTATACTAGAAGAGGTTAGTTAAGGGATTCCTGGAAAAGGAGCCATTTTCGAGTAGAAACTTTACAGAACTTTGAAATCACAAAGAGATCGTATCCGTAGGCCGTTTCTGGCACTGCCAAGACTTGGGAAGGAGCATAATGATAAAATCAGTGAATATGTGGGAAGGAGCATAATGATAAAATCAGTGAATATGTGAGCTTTTTAATATCACGCAATATGGAACCACGAACTGATTAACTGGCTCGTTTAAAGAGAACAAACTCTTCAGCAGGCCTAGATTGCATTGTTCAAGTGAGGAATATAAACGTTATAAAACGGATTATGATAATCTAAACTCATTGATATCGGCGCTAGATTCTAGGCATGAGAAATTTTTCAATCACGTAGGTTTGAACGACTGACTGGAAACATTCAGCAACAGAGACACAAGTAAGCAGTTTCTTGTAAGTGCAGTAAAACTTTGGAGGAGCAATATGCGACCCTTTGTTTTTTTTATACTTTTTTTACGATATGATGAAAATCATGCATGAAACTAAACTCTTATCAGGGATTGGCTGAAGTGTATCAGACTGCAGAGTTGATTGCCATGCCTGCGTACAAGTGCAATAAAAGAAGGCTTTTTTCTGCTCTGAAAAAGAATTACACATTTTACGAGGAATTCACAGATAAATCTATCGAACAAATAGGAAATCAGAATTCAGTTATAAATAAAATCCTGAGGGAGAACGACAAATGGAAAAGAAATCCAATAGCAAGAGAAGGTAAGGATACGTTTTCAGCTTATATTTCTCAGCTTACGTAATATATGTATGTGTGTGCTTGTGTGTGTGTGTGCGTGTTTGGGAGTACATACTGTATATGGATTAGTGATTAATGTAAAGATAGTTAGCCACGTGACAGATATTTGGGAATATAGCCCTTGTGTCAAATATATTTTTCTTTGCGCTCTGCACAGACGTAGCATCAACTAGAGCTGACTCCTGTATGGATATTCTTCGCGTAGTTATATACTTTAGTATAAGCGTGTTGATCGTTTTATTCGTTTGTGAGCATTATGCATTACGTTATTAATTCTTACAAATTTCATTTCTAGTGTCATTTTACATAAATAACACGTCATATCTTTTAGGATTACTTCATATTTTACATTCATGGATTATTGTGACATAATTATGATATTAAACTTACAATCGATATGTAATATTCAGCCCCAGAATAGCTTTCCATGGGGAAGGCAGAATCGCGCAAATCTCGTAAAGGTCGGAGAGAAATCTCCGTGGAATCTTATAAACAGAAGTAATGTCATTATTCCCATCCAGCTTAAGCGAGAGTAGGTAAGGCGGAATGTAATTATGCAAAGATCTTCTGGGTCTAATGACTGTTAGATATGGTAATGGCGGTGGGAGAGAGGTAATTTAGAGGTAATTTACCCCGGAGGTTATTCGCTTAAGTGAAGCATTTTTAATGACCTCCTCCTAATTTCTTTTCGTCTGGGGTTTCCAGTAACGGTCTGAGATTGGTATTTCCGATTGATTTAGCGTTTCCAATTGTCATTTTTTACTTTACCTAAGCATCTGTTTCTGCAGATCAATTGTAATATAAGAAATGAAGGGAAGATAAAACTTTACCTTTTCCTCCTTTATTGCATTCCGTTGTTTATGCTTGTTCTTACAAGAATATCTCAAACTGCCACTGTTATTATATATATATATATATATATATATATATATATATATATATATATATATATATATATATATTTTAATATATATATATATATATATATATATATATATATATATATATATATATATATATATATATATATATTTGTATTAAACCATTTTAGTTTAGTTGAATATTCTCTGTATCATTTAATAACGAATTCAGTATAGCTTTGGAATAACATTACACCCAGAAAAATTATAATTGATAAAAGGCCGTGAAAGAGGAACTCTATTATAAACAAAGATGAAAATGAGTAACACAGTCTGACCCCATAGGTCCCTCTGAAGGTCATCACTGTCTACCATTAAATATTTTTAAACCATGGCCAAGGACCAGACAAGGGTTATCAGTTTTAAATTTTCTTGGACTGGTGTGTTTCCAACGTGAAATTATTCCGTGGATGACTATTTCCAGAAATATAGGGTCTTCGAAGAAGGGTGTTATTAAACCATGGCGATTTGAGGGGCATCCGGCAGGTCATATATATATGGCTTGCCGTACATATATATTATACATAATAAATATACATATGTATTCCACCCCCCGCGATATATATATTATATTCCATATATATCTCCTCCTATGGAGCTATCCTAGGCATCTTCCAGCTGATGTCCTCAACTCTGCCGACAGAGATCTGCCTTGAAGAAGGATCTGTTTGAAAAGGGTGGAATCAAGTCGAAAGTGGTCTATGATCGCTTCTTGCTAATCATAATAATAATAATATATATATATATATATATATAGATAGGTAGTATTAAACCATAGTTCATTTAATAACGAATTCAGTAGTTGAGGAGAAAAGGCCGTGTGTGAGACCAGTAATCTTATCTGAGTCACTGTAAGACTTATTTTTGAACCAGAATCAGTTATAATTTTTCTTGATGCTGAACCCCAGAAATATCTGTTCGTTATTAAACCCTCCAATATATAAAGAAATATACAGGTATATAAATATATATATATATATATATATATATATATATATATATATATATATATATATATATAATCATCGAAAGTGGTCGATATACAATATGTATTTGTAAGATATAGACCAGTAATCTTATCCGTAAGACTTATTGAGAAACTCCGATGCTGAACCCTTCTGTCGCTACCCTAAAGGGAAAGAAAGTTATTATATATATATATATATATATACATATGTATATATATATATATATATATATATATATATATATATATATATATATATATATATATATATATATATATATATATATATATATATATATATATATATATATATAAGCCGTGTGGAGTGGCATAGCCTATACAACATGTATGATGATGGGCAATTAAGACTCACTTCTCATCTTCATATTTATTCCCGACATTTCGAATTCTCGAATAATTACCTTTTCAAAGGCTCTAAAAAGATGATAAATAGCTCAAAATTACCATAAAACTCAAGTATAAGATTTAGACATTTAAAATTATGTTTTTCCTTTAAATCAAAATACTTTAAAATTCACCAAGTAAGACACTATTTGACCAGCATTCCACCAGAATAAAAGAAAAACCGTGGAGGGAAATAAAAAAAAATATATATACCTCAAGATAAGAAAAGGTGAGTGACTATTGACAGCAAGTTTAATGGGGGAACCAGTTATTACATCAGTAAGGATACTAAAACAGGTAATTCGTGAATGCTGGGTTAAAACCGCAGTCAACAGCCGCTCTACTTTTCTTATCTTGAGGTGTTTATTTTCCTTTTTTTTATTTTTTCATTTCCCTCCACTTGTGTTTCTTTTATTCTGGTAGAAGGTTGGTTTAATGAAGTGTCTGACTTGGTGAATTTTAATACATTTTAATTAAAAAAAAAAGCACAACTGTAAATGTGTCCAAAACTTATGTTTTTTGTCAAAAAATGTAATATTATATTATATTTGATTTTTGTAATTTTAACATCCCTATATAAAATGTAATAATTCAAAATAGATTATATATATAATGTATGTATATTATATATAACACATGATTATATATATATTTATATATATATATATATATATATATATATATATATATATATATTATATATATATGTGTATATATATTATATATATATGTATGTATATATATATATATAAACATAGAAAGAGAGGGAGAGAAAAAGGACAGAACGAGGCCCTCTTATGATTACAGCCTCTCCTTTTCATTATGATGCAGATGTTTTCTTACCGATCTATATATATAGATAATAAACAATATCTATCTATCTTTTTCATCTAAAGTGGGACCTGAAAAGGCTGAAAGACTTATCTTTACTTTTCGAAGAAATATAGTCTGTTGCTGAGCCAAAGTGCGACGATTTAACTAGGGATTAAGAAAATACGACTGTTTTTTTTTATTTGGGATTTGTTAATTAAGTTGCATTCTATTCCAAATTTCTATATAGCCTATATATATACATATATATATTTGTGTATATATATATATTTCAGAAAATATGGCCGCCGTAATATTAAAAGGTACAGAGTGTGATGGAAGAATTTTTGGTTGTGAGATGGTACTCTTGAAGCCGTCAGTTGCAAAATCCTTGATTCAGCAAATAGTTGATCATCTCAGCAGTTAATGTGAAACACGCGATATTGGCCGGGTCATATGACCAAGTCGCTATGCGCGTACAAGAGTTCATCACTATTTTGTGTCTAATTCTGCCCAAAAATTAGTTCGGTCGTTCATTAGATGATGCAGATGTTTTTTAGAATTGGCAGAATAAGGTACGATCTTTTTCTAATGTGGAATGGTCTTTTACCCAAGACATTTTTGAACTTATGTTTTTTACCATATTTCAAGACATTTTTGATTTTGCATTTTAATTTCAATATTCTATTTTATTGTGTTCAATTTTACCAGTATGCAATCATGCTTTTAGACTTTTCATTATTATGTTTTTGCACTTATATATTTTTGGGAGTATTATCTGTGTTCATTTTTTCGACAGATGTCATGGTTGTGGTTGTGGTGATGACTTTAGGGCAAAACATGATGTTATCATTTTGATCATGAATAGACAGTCGCAAACCTTTGCAATGTCTAGTATTTTATGGGACCTGAAAACCTTAGGCTATAATGGAATATGACTTTTTGAGTTTGCAGGCTATTAGCCATAATCAGATTTTTAGTTGGAAGACTAAAATTTTGACCTTAATTGACAATTTCATTTATGATGTGCATTTTAATCTGTTTATTCATTGCTGAATAAATCTATTTTTGGTAAAAGTTGAGTTTTCCTTATACAACCCATTTAATTTCTTTAATGGGATTGAGAAAATACATGACTCTTTGTTTTTTTAAAAGAGAGGGATTTTTCCACCGTTGAAGATAGACCAATCGGTATGCAATATTCTTATCTGTTTCAAAATTTCTATATATATATATATATATATATATATATATATATATATATATATATATATATATATATATACTGTATATATATATATATATATATATATATATATATATATATATATATATATATACATATTTTGTGTTTATATATACACACACATATATATATATACATATTTTGTGTTTATATATACACACTATATATATATATATATATATATATATATATATATATATATATATCTATATATATATATATATATATATATATATATATATATATATATATATATATATATATATATATATATATATATATATATATATATATATATATATATACTATATAAAGAATTGAGGGCAGTGGAAACAGACTGGTACATAAAATCATCTTTATTTGTGCCGACGTTTCAAGACAACTAGTCTCATTTTTAAGGCTGCAATAAAAATAACAAATATTGTGAGTACATATAAATTATACAAAAATCTCTTTAAAAACATTTGTACATAAGGATTTGTGGACGGAATGATTCCGAATACAGATTCTGGATTTCTCCATGAAACGTTTGTTTGTTTGTTTGAATGCACATTTCGAGATTCGCGAGGGTGCAGCAGAAGGAGACGTAGACAGCTGGATTCTTGAAGACTTCTTCAGGAAACTGTGATAATCCAATGGGTGTTTATCCAGTTCTTCAGGAGCTGAAGACGGCTTCACAGGATCCTGGAGTCGTGAAGACTTCTTCAAGAAGACTTTTTAATCAAAAGCAGAAGGAGACGAAGACAACTGGATTCTTGAAGAAGACTACTTCAGGAAGCCGTGATAAACCAATGGGTGTTTATCCAGGAGTTCTTCAGGAGCTGAAGACGGCTTTACAGGATCCTGGAGTCGTAAAGACGTCTTCAAGAAGACTGTAATCCAATGGGCTGTCTCCAGCTGAAGACGGCTTCATGTGATCCTGGAGTCTTTAAGACTTCAAGAAGACATTATAATCCAATGGGCGTTTCTCCAGGAATGCTTCAGGAGGTGAAGACGACTTCAAAGGATCCTGGAGTAGTGAAGACGTCTTATAAATATAACTTGCTTGACCTTTAGAATTCATATATGAAGTGTTTAATTAACCTCATGTGGTAACTATGAACCACCTGCATTAGGGGTTGGGGAAGGGAGGGGGTGGGGGAGGGACACGCACAGACACGCAGCCACACACACACACAGAGCCAGAAAGGCAGCCAGGAAATTAATATAATATAATATATAATATATAATATATATATAATTAAGATATATAGATATATATGTGTAAATAATATATGTAAATGAAAAAAATATATATATATTTTTTTTTTTTACTGGAATTAGGCTACATTTACAGCCTGTTAAATAGATCGCGATCTGTTGCAAAACATATTTACAGGAAGCTAAATAAATCGCGACATATTTCAACATTTCTTTATTATTAAAATATTGTTATAAAAATATTTTGATATTTACCAAGAATTTTATTTACTGTTTCAAAGAAATTTTATCTTATTAAGAATTTTGTACCAAAAAAAGTACAGTTGTTTTTTGCTAGAAATTGTATGTGAAATCTGTTA
Organism: Macrobrachium rosenbergii; assembly: GCF_040412425.1. Classification (NCBI taxonomy): domain Eukaryota; kingdom Metazoa; phylum Arthropoda; class Malacostraca; order Decapoda; family Palaemonidae; genus Macrobrachium; species Macrobrachium rosenbergii. Next base: position 29,665,246 of record NC_089755.1, read on the forward strand.
GATAAACCGCAGCCTAATTCAAAACTACACTACCGAAAAAATTTTATTAGTTGCCTAGAAGCTTAAACTATATTGTAAACCCTTTCATCAAGATAATTACGAAAATTATTTTTAACTTGCCGACGACTAATACAACATCAACAGCAACTTTTTGTTGACCCTCCTTGGACTAACTCACTTTGTTTGTAGGGTTCATTTTGCAGCTAATGTTTAACTTTTTTTGTAAATACATTTACCGGGTATTTTTCGTGACACTGCGTAGGCTATTTACCCTCCTCTTTGTGGATAATTAGATCTAATTTATATCGTTGTATTGGGATTTGAAGTCTTGGACTTTTGTAGATTACTGGGTAGTAGCCATGGAAATAAATAACTGACCACAATGTCAACAAACCGAATATAATATGATCAATATTTTTAAATTATCACATGGTGAAAGCTATTTTAATTTCCACGGATTTTTTTTTTACTAATTTGAATGATAAAGGATGGTAATAGGACACTCCCCAGCCAATATTCTGGACGCGTACACGAAATTATTGCTGGACCTTTGATGGAAATTTTTATGTACGAGTGAAAAAATCACTTGCATTGCAAATCGACCAGTGTACAATATTCAGCCAACGCTCAGCAATCCTCGAACTCTGTACGAGGTTTCGATTATCCCATTAATTTTGGTGAAGCAACGCCAGCAAATCCACGTAAAGGAACCAATTAGAGGGAATATTAGTGAATTGTATGCCACCAAGGTTAACGGTAGTACCATGTTAAACCAGGAAACGTTAGTGATGCCTTACACACGAAAAAACTCATTATTTAAATTTCTGTTCCTAATTTGCTGTAAATGTGTGGGTTGTGCTTATCAAGCACAGTAATGTCTTTTTAGTCTTTGATCAGCGTTTACCTCACGGACATTTTCTTAACGGTATCTACTCTGTGCCATAGATATTTGTAATTAAACAAGAAAGATTATAGATAATGCATTTGAGTCACACACACTTATATTTAGATATATAGATATATATAAATAAGTATATATATATATATATATATATATATATATATATATAAATAAATATACACTTCTTCTTCTTCTTCTTCTTTTAACGTGCATTTTTTCCATTTTTATATGGGGTAAGTATATATATATATATATATATATATATATATATATATATATATATATATATATATATATATATATATATATATATATATATATATATATATTATAACTACACACATATATACACACATATACATATATATATATTTTTATAAATATTACTGCTGTTCGCCTCGCATATTGTAAAAATATCAGCCTACTGATACGTTGTCTATATATAACCTAACGTCCGTTGGAGAACGGGATAGGTAAGTTAGGCCTTCCACCCTATAGGAAAATTTCCTGATCAGCCTTAAGAATATGGTCCTATCCTTTTTCCTTTCTACCTGGGCGAATGTTTTGAAAACAAGAACGTGGACACCTGAGTTCTGACCTAGGCCGGTAACTAGAGAAACTTTGTTTTCCTTTCTTTTCTATTATTCTATTAGTGAAGTGAAGAAGCATTTCGGCGGTGTTGGTGTTCAAAACTTCTCCCATTCTTTATCTTTTTCTGTATTTGGCATTTCTTTTGTTTCCTCCTTCATCCCCACTTACTGTATATGTGTTTAAGATTAAGCCTAATTATTATATTGTTAAACATTTTACCTACGGAATCAGATGCTTTTGTATGCCTCAGCGTCCGAATTAAGAAAAAAATCAAATTCATCTCAAATTTCCTTCCTGAAAACTTCTTTGGGTTAACTTTTGGCCTTGAGTAACGAATAATACATGATCAACCAAGACCCTCATTTAGTAATAGCTTTGTTTTCCTTTACTCATTTGTGGTGATCAGAGTTTAACTCGAACATTTTTCACGGAATAGTTAGAAAACTGTCTTTTCCTTCCTTCATTTAGAAAGCGGTAGAAAGTCCGCACCGCACCATGAGGAGACCATCACATACCAAACTTCATAAACTTGCCCGATAAAAGTCGGAAGTTCGTCGACAACTTCCGAGATAGTTCCCCAGGAATTGAAGTTAAGCTCTGTAAAGATATCGAGTAGAATTTCGAGAATTTTTGGGAGGAAAATTAAGACTCAAGTTATCGGTTACAATATTGCTGATTGGCCTATGGAAATCTCATTCTCTCAGAAAAGTCAGGGTGTCCATTGTGAAAGCTTGCTCTGAAGCAGGTCAGCATATTGCAAAGGTATTATCTGTTCCACAGATGAGTTCGGGTCAATGTATTTCGAACATTTACGTTTAATTCGACTCTCCCCGCAGGGGGATAATTGGGGTTAGTGCTCCTCACGTTGTGCATTGTAGGCATAGGCCTAACTGAAAGGTGTTGACTATACCTTCATTCCCACTTCTTTTTGAATCTTTTTCCAACACCGGTAATTGTCACTTCCTAGTGCAACTGTAGTGTTTCCTCTCAATACTACATTAAGATCATTGTACTTTATTTCATTTATTTTTCTGGATCTTTTTATCTCGCCATTCAACCATTCCAACTCCCTTTTCACTTTCTAAGCGCTGAATGGCTGAACGTTTCCCAGTGCTTATCTTGAGAGCACAAGTTTCATAGATCATATTCAATTGACTCTTACCATTTGCCGTGCAAGTGAACCTACGTCAAGCAAACTCCACTCAAACATTAACTGAACTCATGACACTGTAAGCTTCTATATACCTCTTATTTATTTATTATATTTTTATTTTCTTTTATTTTAGTTGCCTTTTTTTTACAGAATTTCGAATTTATGAAATTTAGGTTGCCAAACCAAACACTGGGGCACTTTAGACCAAGGTCAGCGCCAAGACAGTGAAAAGGAGGAGTTGAAATGGCTGGATAGAAAGATTGAAGAAAGGAAGCGAGAATGGAGATGAAGTAAAAGGCTAAGAATTGTGTACACCTATGGGCAGAAGGGACGATTCAAACACCCTTTAGTGATGCCAACAGTGCACCATGTGACGTGCAATGACGGCACTGCCGTCGTTACGTTTCGCTGTAGTGTTAGGTCACTTTCGTTTAGTTCCAATTCAATAGATAATGCTAGAAGAGAAAAACCAGAAGTATATAAGCTGAGATTCAGGTGTAGCTGATCACATATCCATTTGAACGCTATCGTCTTCTTCGCAAAATTCTATTCAGTCATTACACAGTGACTAATTAAAATCCATCTTTGTGATATCTGTTATATCTTTGTTAATCCTGTTCTTTAGTAGTCCCCAAAAATCCCATATATATATTTTTTTATATCTGATTAAAACGAACAGAAAACCTCGAGGGAGGGCAATTCATTTATAAAGCCAGATCGTATCTGGGGTAATATCTGAGCAAACTTTCAATGCCTCAGTACTTATGAACGAGTCCCTTTGCATATTTAAAATGGAGAGGAGGGATTACGGACAAAATGAATTAGGTATAGAGTCTTGCATAATTAACGAACGAGAATGTCAAATTTAAATTCCGACAGCGAATGAATTCGTGAATTTTCCTTGCTTTAGGAAGTTCGCTGGTGATTATTAATGCATAATGAAAACCGGAGGCTGCGTGAGTGAAGAATAATTATGGAACATTTTATTTTACAAAAAATGGAAAAAAAGTGTGCTCTTCAGAAAAATCAGTCTCATCAATTACTCGATAGGCCTGTTTCCAATCTATACTTCCTTGTATTAAGAAAAAAAAAACAAGTATTAACAAATAGAATTTTCTGTGGCGAAAGTCAGGCCTTAAGTAAGATTTTAAAAGATTTTATTAATGCATTGGGTTCTTGGCAAACAAGTTCATGGTGGGGAATAGCGCCGTCATTATCCTCACGTGGTGCACTGTAGGCATACCTAAAGGATGTCAGCAGTGCCTTCTTCCCCTAACCGGACCCTTACTTTACCTCCGTTCCTACGTCATTTCTACCATGTTGCTGTCCAGCCACTCCAGCTTCCTCTTTGCGCTGTCTTAAGCGCAAAATGGTCGAAAGCGCCCCATAATCTTAATCTAAATCCATGTACGAAGACTTGTTCAGAATGAAAACCTAAGCCATATATAGGTAATAGCAATTAGAAGAAAACCAACCAGCAAAGTATAATTATACAACCGTTTGGAAACCACAAACCTTCGTCAGGGGTGAGCAATTCACCCGCAAAAATACTCCTTTTGGTCAAAAGTTACAATCAAATTTCTCCCATAATCGCGGCAAATTACTATGATGTTATTTGGTACCATGTTCATAAATATCCAATCGTAATTTTTGTCGTAATCCTTCTAAAAAGCTCAGAAGCAAACACAGCACCAAAAAAGGAAAACGTCTTTAAATTTTGAGTCATCTTGAAACCAAACTTAAATTACAACGCCTTTCTTGAACTTTATTAAGACATTTAATTTTCAAGTTGCAAATATGTAGACGGGAAAGTGACTGGTTTGATGTAAAAGTGGGTCCACGAAAAAGGTGGACATCATTTTGGTGTAGTATACAACCTCTCTCAGGGCTATAGTCGTCAACGTCCATAGTTCTAGCTAGGTGACCGGTCCACAATTTTCTAGTACAAGGAATAAAAGTCCCATGGTAACGGACAGTGTGACATTGCGGCCTCTCAGCACAAAATGGATGCTGATGATACATTGCAAAACTATAGTATCTTGAACTAACTTGATTGGTGCCAGCACTAAAAGCGATCGTGGAGGTTTCATCTGGAAATGTAATGGAAGATGTATGACTGACAGGTATTATATATATATAGCAAAGTGCAGAACAACAACGACTTAACCATCCTAGAATCCATGATTATCAAAAAGACTGTACCGTTGCTAAATACTCAATCGTCTTCAGTTAAACTGTTTATAGCCTAGTTTGGGCAACTGGTTTTCCTCACTCTGTTTTTATTTATTTATATGTTAGTCTTGCTCTTTCTTTCATATAGGTAGGTTGTTTTAAGATTTTAGTGAACTTCTTTTACTTATTATTAACTTGTCTTGGAATGAGGTGTTTTGTTTTAAATATTTTTACTACATAAAGAGCTGTTGCCATTGCATTAATTTGTTATTGATGTTCGCAAATTATATTATATTTTACAGCCTTGAAAATGCGACTTGGAATTCGTCGCGAAACGTCGGCATTGGAAATAAACTGTTAGAGGATGAGGATGCCTTTCCCTATTACTTCCTTCGTGATATATATATTTTATATATATATATTATATATATATATATATATATATATATATATATATATATATATGTATATTTATATGAATAAATTTTAGCACATCACCGTGATTCATATACAAGCATTAAACTACAAATGTCCTTTAATATCTAATTCGCTCTACCTCGGAAATAATATATTTTCGTATATGTTAACTGAAGGGGAATTTTTTAGTTGATAAGAAGTTCGTCGTCTCATGGGCTCGAACCACGGAACGCAAGAATTCACGACCTACAGTTGACACCTTAACCCGCAGGGGTAAGTTATCAACTAAAAAATTCCCCTTCGGTTAACATATATGAAAATAAATTATTTCCGAGATAGAGCGAATTGGATATTAAACGACATATGTAGCTTAATGCTCGTATAATTTGTGTTTTAATCTTTATAATTTTGGGTTTGCACGTAGCAGAAGAAACATCAACAGGCCAAGATTAAATGGTGGCAAGATAAAAGTAAAATTCAGATATTTAAACGGGCCGGAAAATAATGAAATATCCAGGTGAAGACAACGAAAAAAAAAAAGAGATCATGAGAATGATGGGTTCACTCCTGTACAGGAAATTGTGGACACAGGCGCGGAGGAAGAAGTCCTAAGTGATTGACTGATATAAGGGATGAGAATCATATTAGGAATAATTTATTTTCTTTTGGATCATTGACAATTTACATGTACTGTATATAGCAGTGTTAAATGTTGCCATTTAACGTGTTAAGTGTTACTATTTAATTTGTTGAATGTTGCCATATAACACATTAAATTTTGCAATCGACTGTGTAAATTGTTGCCATTTAAATGAAAACCATATTTTATAGAAGCTTGAACTCCACATCAGCGTGACATCCGGTGGGCTTCTTCCACATGAATAGGGTTCATCTTCTGAATAATAATAATAATAATAATAATAATAATAATAATAATAATAATAATAATTTAATGGCTAAACGTTTCAATTTAACGTGTTAAATGTTGCCATTTCATGCGTTAAATGTTGCCATTTAAAGGGAGATATTCATGTACCGTACATAAAAAATTCAAGAGCGTAGCATGATAGAAACTTTCTTGGTTTCAAGTCAAGCACATCACATTGACAAGGATGTGTCTTTGCACAGGATACACGAATGACAGGAAGGATTAGGACCTTAAAGCTTTTCATTTATAATGTAAAATGAATTACATCACCCTTACCATTATCATTTTATCCATGCCCTTTAAAACATCGGCGCGCCCAGTTTAAATGATGTTGAGAAGCCCTAAAAGATTTGATAAACACTGAATAAAATGTATCGAGGAAATCAGTATACAGTAAGGCAATAAGGTCATGACGTAATAATGTTACATATTAATTTGGTGTTTTAATTGCTAGTCAGCATGCTCTCTCTCTCTCTCTCTCTCTCTCTCTCTCTCTCTCTCTCTCTCTCTCTATATATATATATATATATATATATATATATATATATATATATATATATTAAAACAACTAGGCGTTTTCCTTATTTTTTGTGTTTTAATGTGATTTATGTCCTTTTTAATGAAACATCACGAACAATTACTGAATCAGATTTCATTTGTAATGTCGCAAAAGCATTCAGCTCACATTGTATAAAACAAAAATGTGTGTTCACCCCACTAATTATTACTGCATAAATTATACCGCCAATCGTTTTCATATAACTGAAGCGTAAAAAACATGATGACATTTTGATTATCAGGCATTTTTTACCACTGATAGCTAAAGGACCGCACAAATAAATTACATTTTACTAATTAACTAGAAAGAAATTGTTTGAAAGTCCCATAGTTTGTAACTCTTTCCCAAGCGATCAAAGACATCTCAGCTCTTGACAAGAGTTTTAAATCTGGGGGAAAAGATATCCCGATTGCCCCAAATCTCCTCCAATGATTTGCGAGGCTCAGACGTTATTCGAGTCTTTGTGTAAATCAAAAAGAAATATGTAGTTAGTCCAGGAAAGATGTGTGCATATTTTAACGGTAAAAGATGCATAGAAAGATTGAATTAATATGATTTTCTACTATACGCCTTTCTCAATTTCTGAAAATGATTTTGCAAGAAAAATAAAGCCTTTCAGTTCTCAGGAGGTCTTTAATGGTGAGGTAGCTATCCTCTTGCCTGTTTCTGGAGCACCCACAGCTGGGTCAACTGGTGGGGGCAGGCGGGGCACGAATTCAAACCTTACTGATACGAGCTCAGCGCTCCTAGTGATCTAGTATTGGGATGAGGTTGCTAGCCCATTTTTTTCTTCATATTGCTTGCAACACACTATAGTTAGCTAACTACCATGTGCATAATCGTCTAGTTAGGTATAAAGAGGGCTTTCGTGTTAACTAAAGTAAGTAGGACCCTCCCATTAGCCACAACTTTTCTGAACCTCTATTGTTGAATTGCAGATTCATTCGATTTACATACTAACTTCACGATCGTCGCAAATTTAAATGTTTCTTTACCATTTATAGGGGAAACTACAAAATTTTTAATTTATTAGTATTTTCTGTTAGTATTTTGCTTTAATGTAAATACCACATACAACGCCCTGAAAGTACAAATAAACTGAGAAATAAAATGGAAAGGATTAAATGACCCAGCAATTAGCCTGTCTTTGGTTTATGTAGAAAAATCGTATTGCATTCGACCATTAGGCTCATCGCATTTTGAAAAGTATTCTTTCTTATATTTCACGTCTTTGAGAAACTGTGTCACATTGTTCCCCCATCAGTGCATATAAATACTTGGCTACCGGCATTCTGTGTGTAATCCAAAGGGCATAGTTAGTGCATCTCACCTAGTGCACTGTAGGCATTATTACCAAATTGTGTTGGCAGCGTCCCTTCGTCCCAAACTGTACTCACTTTTTATCCCTTTACTTTAAGTCCATTCCCGCTTCCTTTCTTTATTGTTGCTGTCCAACCTTGCTAACTGTTACCTTTTAGTGCAAGTGTGGGGTTTTCTTCCAGCTCTACTTTTAAGATCCATGTTCCTCAACTCATTTATTTTCTGGATCTTTATTTATTTACAACCACTCTTTTAATTTTCTCAAGAGGTGAATGGCCGAAAGTGACACAGTGCTTGGCCTAACAGCCTAAATTTCATAAATCAGCCAATTAGTTCAAACGGCATATGTTCGAATCATAGCCAGGTCAGATGCACTTAACTCACACCTTCACTCCTTCATGAAGGGCGAATTCTGGCTGTTTATTCACCCTTGCTATGTTCTCCTGTAATTGGTGGTGGATCACCTCGTCCTTGCGATATCTTTATGGAGTCCATAAGGGGATTATTCGAACATATTTTCTTTTCCTCCTGTTGGTCAATGACTTTGGCCTACTCCATATCTGAATCTTGTCTGAATCCTCAGAGGCTGACACATCTGATTCTTATTTACTTGTATATCATTCATACCTTCTCACCCCAAAACAAAAGGTAGCTCAAAGTGTTATCATTCATGGAACAGCAGTCCGGAAAAGAACCTTGACATTAATATTTATGGCTTAGACGTAAAGAGTAGCATTTTTCGAGGGGACCATATGAAAGGTGTGGCTTGGCCTAACTAAGAAAAACTAGATGTGTCATTTTGCTGTCTCCCGCAGTCTGTTACCTCTAGAGTTGCATGAATGTTATTCCATTTTTGTGTGGCGGGGGGGTGGGGGTGGGGTTACGGGTGATACTCTCGATACTCTCGCCTTTAGGACGGCCTACCACATACACCGATCGTGTTCTTAGAGCTGATTCGAAGGCTCACTCATTCTAAGTAATGCAGATTAGTTTCCACCTTGGAAGATGCCTTCTGTTTCCCTGTTGTTCTTTGATGACTATCGGTGCAGTTTTTAAAGTTTACTGCGATAATGAAGTTTTATATTTTTCAGAACTTATCTAAAAATTACAACATTGCCAGGTTAAAAATTAGCTCTGCTTCAGTATAATGTTTTAAATTTGGAATTTTTCTTTCCCTCGTTCATAATATAAGTACTGCATTTGCCTCTGTTAAAGACGCATAATTTTTTTTCGTTAAATAAGATTTGTCAGTTACCACTAATTTTAGAAATTTCCGAGATAATTCTGAGATAATTTAGACTATTGCGCTTATACTAATGAAAGCAGATTTAGGATTCTTTCCCTTTCTTATTTAATCTAACATAGAGGAAAAATATTATGAGACATACCAGTAGAGCAGATTTAGGATTCTTTCGCCATTCCTAATAAAAATATGAGACTAGTACCTAAAAGCAGATGAAAATTGTATGTTTGAACATTCACAAAGGGACAATGAACCCTGGTACCTCAAGATTTAGGAGAAAATTCATTTGTGTATTTTTCAAGCGTATATTGAGTTATGTAACCCACACCATTAATCTTACTTCCCGCTCCAATATCTTCTTCTTCATCTTGTGTTATGTGGACGAGGAAACTTTTATGAACAGTATTAAAACTTCACAGCCAGACGTCTTCCTCAGGGAATTCACTTCCCTTTTACCTTCATTCGCCTTATTCCATACACAGAGCTGGCATTTCATTGGAGAGTGATCACTAATGTATCATATTTTGTTAACGCTCAAATTCGAGTCTTTCTTCGGTATTTATGTCAAATGGGAAGCCTTTTTTCAAGATTGTTGTCATTGGCCTCTCCTTACTAGTTAAAGGCACCATTTGGTTTCCATAATATTCTCATTCACAATAGCAGTTCGACTTTACCAGCTAAGGAAAAATAATAACTAAACGGTACATAGCGTCGATTATGATGTAAGCACTTATGCAGTAGTATTTTGAGTCGCTTTTTTACATAATTACCACTCTGCAAAGGAGTCAGTTGAATATCAATGTGAAATTCTAGCCAGAAGAAGAGCATTAGTCCACAAATACATTAAAACTTAAAATGCACATAATATTCTTATGGTAGCAGAGACTGTGGTTGTTTCATAATAGCAGTAGTGTTCTCTCTCTCTCTCTCTCTCTCTCTCTCTCTCTCTCTCTCACTGAATTGCAGAAACAGTTCATGCGGAAACACAAATTGATATGCAGGCAAACACATCTCTCAGATACACAGAACGTTATCTAGTTTTAAAATAATGTAAAATTCGAAAAGGCAGGTTTTATTCGAAGTTATGTTTACATTTGACTCGCATGCATACGCCAGGGAAAAGTTTATTGAAAACTATAGCTATTTGTAAAGGTTCGTTTTACCTACCGAAAAAAAATAATATTTTGACAGAATTATTATGACAGAACGTGATCGACTTTACAATTTGTCAGTTTCATGGATATTGCCTTAGAGTTCTGCCACTGGAGGGTTTGCAGTTTTCGTGAATATTTCTTTAATATTCAAACCCTGTGAAAGGTTTGTCAATTTTCATGTGACTTTAAGATTCCAACCTCGCGGAAGGTTTGTCAATTTTCATAATTCCTTAAGATTCCAACCCTGTGGAAGTTTTGTCAATTTTCATATTTCCTTAAGGTTCCAGCTCTACGGAAGGTTTGAAAATTTCCACATGACGTTTAGATTCCAACCCTGTGGAAGATTTGTCTGTTTTCTTATGACTTTAAGATTCCAACCCTGTGGAAGGTTTGTCAAGTTTCATCTTTCTTTGAGATTCCAACCCTGTGGAAGGTTTGTTAATTTTCTTATTACTTCAAGATTCCAGCCTCGTAGAAGGTCTGTTCTTGCTAACAACAAGAAGTTAAAAACTATTAGACCTCCAATAGGATTTTGGCAATCATCCTATCAAAGCGACAGGAGGACTGAAGTTATTCTAACAGGGCTGAGGATTGGTCGCTGCCGACTGACAGTTTTCTTCTTGATGGTAGTAGTGGTCCAGTGCGTGTGTTCTCTGTGATAGCCCTTTGACAGTTGAGCACATACTGGTTCACTGCACCGGGTATTCCAACGAGAGGCGGATTTACCATCTAGATGACTGAAGTTTTAAGAGACAACATTGATGTTGGCCCTGTTTTGAGTTTTTTAAAGGTTTGTGGTTTTTATGAAAATATCTTACAATTTGATATAGATTTGTCTTTTTTATCTTATTTATGTAAGTTTTAGTTCCATTAGAAATTAAATCACTTCGATTTTACCTATTTTAATATTGACCTTTAGAATGTCTATTTTAAACTCATTATTTATATTATTTCCATTTTCATTCATTCTCATCATATCACTGAATGACTCTAAGGGTCTCAGTGCTTGACTTTATGCCTAAATCACATATTCCATTCCAGTAGAAGGTTTACTCATTTTCTTATTACTTTAGAATTCCAACTGTGGAAGGTTTTTCATTTTTCACGGACATACTTGAAGATTCCTGCTGTGTGAATGGTTTGTTCCTTTCCGTGAATATTACTAGAAGACTCCTCCGATGTGGGTGATATTTTTTATAATCATTATGTTGACAGGTTTGTTTTTCTTTGTAAAGAATTTTTATTATTAGTTTCATACATTAATTTTTCCATAACTTTTCATGTAAGAGCAAGCATTCATCTTACCTTTATGGATTTATCAGCGACTAGAAACCGTAATAATGAGATAAAAGCCCTTTGTACATGAAAACAGTTCATCACTAGAACTTGTGCGAAAGCAGACGTATTATCACAGAAAAATTCTTAGCTTATTCAATCGC
>NC_089755.1:29682122-29712784 GCF_040412425.1 Macrobrachium rosenbergii
ACACATTTACACACACACACACACACATATATATATATATATATATATATATATATATATATATATATATATATATATATATATATATATATATATATATATATATATATATATGTGTGTGTGTGTGTGTGTGTGTGTGTGTGTATCTTGGTGGAGGAGGGTTAATATCGATTCTAAGTACAAAACCTGAATTTGACAGGCATATGTAGAGCAGAGCCTTTATTAACTTATTCTCTCGTGATCGTCAAAAGTCACTACATTGTTGTTTATCAACCAAGCACCAGTTTGAATCCCACTGGTGATGAGGCACGTGTCACCCCTTGGGTGTAAGTTATTTCCGAGGTATAGTGAATTGGATATTAAGCGGCTTTTTGATATATACAGTATATAGTATATATATTTATTTATTTATTTATTTATATTTATATATATATAATATATATGTATATATGTGTATATACATATAGTCTATATATAAAAATATAAAATATATATATATATATATATATATATATATATATATATATATATAATATATGAATATAACGTTAATAATACTAAGTCCAAGTCTTTAGTCTCCTTTATAATTCTTTTTGTCCAGCTACACATTGTAAATGTTTGTCTACATTAATTTCACGCTACCAACAATTAAAATAAAATTATCTTTGTCCTTAGTAGAAATGATATTCAGCTCCTGTTGGCAACAGGCAGACAGGTTTGGCTCCTGTAACTTGACCCATGCATAAAATGAAACCCAGAGAATAGAAAAGAGAATCTCTTCTTTTTACTCAGATCTCAAGGGAAGAAACATGTCAGTAATAACTTTTAGGTGAGCTTCAGCGTTCAGAATCCCTGTCGAAGGGCTGGAAGACGTCTTTTGTCGGGACTGAGTGTGACTGATGATATGACAGGGAGACACGAAGGGAAATGATCTCGGGATATATCTTATTTGTGTGAATCCCCGTATGCAAATGCGCTTATTCTGCAAATATGTTTTACACATGTATTTAGATATTGCCAATGATAAGCAATCAAATATGCTAATTAAAGCCTCATGGAAATAACTTCGGGGCTTTCGTTGCTCGCGGCATTCATTTACAAACAGCAGACGCTGTCGCTTTTAGGGGGAAGTTTCAGCCATATTTCATGAATCATTTGCATATCTCATTTGTATGTAAATGTTCGGCGCAAACAATTCCGTTAATAGTATAATTTTCCCAGACGTCAAAAGACTTGATCTACGAAGATTGTCTTAGCTTGCGAAATATCGACGTCCTGAAAAAAAAAAAAAATGTTGAGGAAACATATTTTGGCTTCGCTCTGAGAATTATTTTATATTATTTTATATCTTAGTATATGCAGTATATATATATGTATATATATATATATATATATATATATATATATATATATATATATATGTTATGTATGTATTTTTTTAATTTTTTTTTTTAAGTATTTCAAGTCACGAACCGACGCCAGTGGCAAATGTCTTATTTCCGGTCAGGGCTTTTTATCTTATTTTATTTTTGAAAGGAATCGTTAGTTAAAAACATTAGAAGTTAGCCTTCTTTACAGAATTAGAATTACGCAGATAAAAACGATCTTCGTTTGTAGCAATGATATACTGTAGGTACACTGAACATGAATATGTCGAGTATTCGATTTTTAAAATTAGTATTTTAAAATTAGCAGCAACTTAAAATAACTATGGTTTATTAGTATGACACTTTATTCCTTTTATGAAGCCTATCCGATTCCACAGCTGTCCCTCAGTAACCCTTCTTTCATCCAATTAACCTGGGAAACGTTTTCCATCAGTGGACTGAAATCTTCATAAGACTTTGAAATAAACCTAAACGAATTTATTTTTATTGCATTAATTATTTCTAAGAACTGTTTTCGCTCGTCGGCTTACTCTTATATTTATGTTGTAGTAGACGGCAAAATCAATCCCTCCATCTCTTCCGGTGTTGGGGTTGGCATTTGCAGGTTGGTGGGAGGTTGTGGGGGGGAGATTGACTGGTTTGGGGCTACAAATTTCCTACACTTCTTGAGAATTCCTCAGAACCTTCGAGGGAAAGTCCTTAGAAGGTCTGATTCAAGGGACGTGTAAGGGAAGGGAGGTGTGGGAATGTTCATTCTCTCCCCCCCGCCCCCTCCCACAGCGGACGCCCATACCTCGAAAATATTTTACCTCCCATCATTTTTCATTCCTCAATCAATAACGTTATCTAGAGTTCTAGTATTTTCACACATGCGCAGATAGTACAATCCATCCCCTTTTTCTCCCGTCCTTCTTGCCACGGTTAAAAGTCCTAATCCTTCGCTGACGGAAGTCCATACCTTCCGATAACAATCGAGAAATGGGAAATTTAACATTATGCAACTAGAGTCGTATTGAAGATAGAAGACTCTATTATATTACGTTTGTATCGTGAAATAGGAGGATTATGTAAACAATAAGGCTTGTCCAAATATAAATGGCTGAATTCTCAGAGCGTCTTTTTTAGATATACAGTATATGAGTTAATTTGCCTAAAAGCGTTCTTTTACTTGCTGTTATTAACTGGAAGTAGTCTGATACCTTCTTTTTAATGGCCAGAAAAAAAAGAAAATATTAAGTTTGGTATTAGGAAAAAAAAAAGAATAAAATATAAAGTTTGGTATCAGAAAAAAAAGAATAAAACAATAAGTTGGATATTGGTATGCTTCTTTTTTTTAAAGGCTTCTCCTGGTGTTTTTGTTGTTGCTTTTATTTTAAAGAGTGTACCCTCTCCCTACTTTTTATTTATGTAGCAAATCTCTCTTTGAAATTCGAGAGGTACGGTGTAAATGCAGTTTAAATAAGAGGCTGTGATTCTGCACGGCCTTCAGTAACCTCTCTCCGTTATTTCGATTTTTTTTCTACATGCATTTAAGGAGTGGTTGCGAGATTACCTTCTTATTCAAGTGAAAATATGTCTAAAACCTGCTGTCCTTTGGTATGCAAATGAGGAATTTGATCTAAATGGGGGAACGAGGTCAAAATCTATCACTAATACACCAGATGCATTGATATGTAAATGAGAGAATTTGATCTACTTGTACACCAGATTCATAAGGATGTTAAATATAACGCTTTGTCTTCTTTTATATGTTTCTTATTTCCCAAACTCTCTTGAGCAGAATGCGTTCACTTAGGAAAGATAAACTTCATGAAAAGGAATGTTAGATCGTCGACAAGTACATATAACAAAGGAGAATTATTAATCCCCATTCACAGTTCAACTCAGACAAAGAGAGAAAGAAAGACGGAAGGTGTTATTGCACTCGAAGTGAAACTCCGATGGCAAAGTCTTCATAGATTTCTCATATCATCATTTTTATATGAAAGGTATAGGTACAGTTCGGTTAGGGCTGAGAGTCTGAAGAGGCAAATTACAGTTGTGACTTCGGATTTTAAGAAAATCAGGAGAGGAGGTTCGTTCTTGGTTAGACCGTTTGGTCGAAAACCCATGGTATGATTAAGAGCTTTCATAGAAACCTAATCTGAAAGTGAGTTTAGATGGGATAGGGAAAGGAAACTCCCTTCAAATGTGCCCTTTCCGTTAAAGTTTTATAATTTTCAGCTTTAAAAAACGTGTTGTGAAAGTTAAGTTGTATATAAGTTGACGTCTATTTCAGTTTATGTGAAGGCCATTCGAAAAATTCTTGGCCTTAACCATATAGTTCTTCCATTTTGTTTGTGTAACAGTCTGTACTGGCTTTAGTGCATTGTTCTCCAGTCGCGGAAAAAAATGACGTCATGGTCCTCCAGAGACTCCTTTTCAATGCACTGCGAACGTAATTGTTGAGATAAACTTTGAGGATACAGGTAAACGTTAGATATACATGGGTGGGTGAGTAAGGGTCATAGCCAAAAGTTTACAGCCACCGTTGACCAGTCACTGCCACCTGCACTGTGCAGACAAGGGCATTGCAATAGAGTAACAAGAATTGCATCTTGTGGACAGATGCCAATTGTTTGAATATTTTGGGGGAGATGGAGAACAGATGAGTTTCCATTGCTTGTTCGATTCATGTCCAAGTTAGTTCATCCATGTTTCATTCTCGGTTATTGTCTTATATAAAAAATGCCAAGGTCATTCTGGAAATTGAGTCGGAAGCCTCTTGGAAGCCTTCACTCTAATTTCTGTCATGGTATGAACTTTCTCACTTCCATATTGTTAATGACTTTCTGGTCCCTAAAATATCCGTTTAAATTGTGCCCATAGAGTAGCCTTGGATTCTGTGGTCTCTGCTATCTGTTGAACATTCAAATGTTTACTGTTCTGAACTTTGTGATAGATGTCACGCATTAGTTCGTCGGTCTTTGATGTTTTTAGACTTTCTAACTGGGGGTAATCTTCCTTATCATCATTACCTCCTTTGCATCTGTTGCCGACTCACAATTTGCTCAGGAATACGTAAACAATTTAAGCTTTTTTATCACATTCCTAGGGTAAGTGTCTGAGAGAGAGAGAGAGAGAGAGAGAGAGAGAGAGAGAGAGAGAGAGAGAGAGAGAGAGAGAGAGAGAGATGAGTTGCAGTGGAGACCCAATGAACTGCATTAATAACATTTATCAGTTTTAAATCAAAATATCAATATTGATCTCTCATTTTTTCCATTTTCAGAAGCCCTGCGCTGTCTCCGGTTCGGTGAGTGTTATTTCGTTTTTATTATTTGAGTTTTTGACGAATCAAACATTTTCTTGAAAGGTATTAATTTTCATTATTGGCTGCACGTTGTTTATTGTTAGGCATTTTTGGTTACCCGCATGTTTTATGTGTATTGCTTTGTATTTTTTTTCTCTAAGTTCTTAAAGAATCTTAGGTATTCCTAATGCTGTAGTGTTTTTGGTTGTTTTTTATTCTGTTTGACGGTTTTATTTTATTATTGATATTATTGCTGTTTTTCAAAAATGCTTTGTCGGATTTTTGCTTTTGTCTTTATCGAGTAACTGGAGATCATCACAAACCTATTTATATTCATTAACAGAGTAGCCTATTTGCACAAAAGAAAAAAAATACGTCTTTCTTCCTCTTTTGAGTTATTCTGTTAATATTTTTTTTTCTTCACTCTTCTGAACATATCTTTTACATGCTTTAGAACACAAGGCGTTCAATGAGCGGTCTGTTGGGGCAAAAATTGTTTCTTGAAGACGCTTCTGGCATTCAGTTCCATTAGTAGTTGTACGAGTTTTGCATGGGTCATTAAAGATATGCATTTTTCATCTTTTCATGACATTATCTCACGTCTGAAGGGACTAGGTTTTTTTGGGGGTGATAATACAAAGAGTTGTTGAAAAGTCATCCAAAGTTGAAGAAGCCAAAACTCATCCAGTTCTGAGAATTGACCCCTTACTTAACCATTGGAGAAAACATGAATTTTTTATAATTTTTTTTTGAATGTAATTTAGTTCCTATGAATCATCTTGGAAAAATTAACTGAATATCTTTAAAATTACGAAGTTATGGCATTTTCAAACTTAGAAATCTTTAATATGTTTTCTGCAAAGCTTTTTTTTTAACGAAAGCAACTCTTGTTGCTTGGGGATTCCTCTGCTGTTCGTTAGTTCACAAACTGTTGTTTTCAACAACAATCAGTTAACAGTGAAATGATTTTGAACTCACAAAATTGCAGCCATGAAAAAAAGTTATTACATCTGTGCTACCTTTCATCTCGAAGATAAAATCAACATGCGGTTCCCTCGGTCTTTTTGCTCAACTTACTCCTTTTATTTAATGTTTATCTGTCTTGAAATTCTACCTTTCTCCTTAACAGCAACCATAAAATCACAGGACAAAAATAATTTGCTACATCCTCATTTTCATTATCTCAAGAGCATTATATTACAGATGCTAATACAGTGGCTCAGTATTATGCCTTGCTCTTTCTTTAGCTCTTAGCACTCAAACCTTTAATAGATAAAGTCTTTATTTCCATAAATTCGCTATCAATTTTCAGTTAAGAAAATTTCATTGAAATACAAACAGATGTTTTATATCAAAAGCCAACTTTTATTGGCTGTGTCCTTATCAGGATAAATAACATCTATTTGATGGTCTATTTGATTTAAATTTCACGTTTCTTGGGCTTGAAATAATTGTCCACCAAATCCCTCCTTTACGCGTTGTATTCAGCTTCTTTAACTTTTATCTGATCCTGATCTGACTCTTTCATCTATCCAAATTCACGAACACCTTGCTGCTAATTAGGAGTATATTTTCAAATTCCACCGATGGAAATGTATAGCTGGAAAAAGTCTCCGCAGTCCATTAGAATTCAACGCTGAACTTGAGCGTGTCACCGTCACCTGAATCTAATTACATTAATGACCTGGAAGATGCTGGGAGCTCTTCAACGACGTCTCGGCAAACAAAGGGAAAGTTGCGGTAGGAAGGGACAATGGGTTGAGAGACATTGGTCAGTCTTGCGTGTCTGGTTAATTTGCTTTGAATTTCGAATTTTTCTTCCTTTGATGAAAATTCGGAGTAGAGGGAGATCAAATAAACTGCCTTTGTTTGAAAAAGATTGAACAGGAAGTTGTTTTTATATAACTGTATGGCGATCCTTAAATCAAACTTAATATTTTATTGTTTTTGTTTGATGCATACCAATAGTCTTCTAGATTTAAGTTAAAACAGTATGTTCATATTTAAATGATAACAGAAAGTAATGTTGAAAACAGTTTAAAAACATTATCTACTGGATCATCACATAAACACTTTCACTCTCAGTTGCTGGGAACCGAAATATGCATAGTTTCATACTCGGTTGTGTTTTCATACTAGATAAATTTTTTCTGAGGGACACTGAGATGAACTGTCACTCAACTCTGCAATGACCCTGTTCGGCTGATGAGACGCTAGAAGACTGAAGAGTCAGAGTAAGAAAATAATGAAATGTAAATAGAGTCTAACAGTTTACACTTGCGGGAGAACATCGTGAAGAAATAAATTGTTATTTCAGCAGTTCAGTTAACCATTTCCCCTAAAAGTATATATCTCCAGAGAAGATAGGAGAAAATAGCATCTGCAGTAATTAACCAGTAATCAAATATGAGACCCTTAACATTCATTGCTGCCATTTCCCAAATTATCTTTCAAGTTTTCATTTTACTAATATTTTAAAAACAGTCCACTTGGTGCCACGGTTCCTCTTTCCTGCTCAAATCTACTTGATTATGCTTTTTATCGTTCTCAAGCCCTGATAAATGGGGAGGGTTAGAGTCAAGAAAGGCATCCGTCTGTAAAATATCTACCTAAACAAATTGTGATATGAGACGACTGGAATGGATCATTTAAAACAGCGATCCTGACTAGGGAAAAAGAAGAAGAAGAAGAAGAAGAAGAAGAAGAAGAAGAAGAAGAAGAAGAAGAAGAAGACCCCAATCTACATTTTATCATCTTCAAACACTTAACACTCTACTCTCCATTTCTGAACCCCTCTCCTATTTTACTTCTCATACTGTAGTGTCAATCAATTAGTCAATTAATCCTACTGATTGGCAGCAGTATCTTCGGTTCTTTCTCTCACTTCTCAAGTCAGTGCATTTCGAAAGATATTGAACAGTTCTGGGGACATAGCACATCAGTTTCATGGATCGACTTTTGCACCAACCCTGTCACTCCCTCCTCATATTCTGACACACACTTCTCTTTTAGCTTACACACTCCCTAGAAATTACCTTTTTACCGTATTCATCTTAATTCGTCGAAACCCTGCATATTGCTTATCTTTCATTTCTATCTTAAATCTTTTCTTGCTCGTGACTGCCATATAAAATGGTCCCCCTGTACTCTCAAACTTCTTACAAAGCTGGCCAAACTTCACTGTTCTTGTCCTATGAAACCTTCTGTTAACTGTCCTATATTCTCAATCACAACCAAATCAATTTCCCATATATACTAGATAATGATATTGTGGCGAAGGCATGAGTAGGAGGCAGTGTATGCAAACTTACTAATTTATTCAAAACAACAAACAGAAGGGTCAAGGGCTCTTGCAAGCGGAAATGTAGTGCCTGACATGAGGTGAACAAAATAGAGACAATATACAGTCAATTGTGTTTGTTTGAGTATGGAGAATGATACACAGTTATATATACAAGTTTTGAACAGAGTTCTGATAAATATAACTGGAAAACTGACACTGTATTGCCGCTATAAGGAATGAAACATTTGATGTGATATGATTATGAATAACAGTATACAAAATAAAGATGTATGATGTCAGCTGTGTTTCTTATAAGCATGTGCTTGGTGCGTATGTCAAGAGTTGCTTGTTGTGAGGAGCGGATGCCCACAGGGTATGAGTTCAGATGGCCAGGTAAGATGGACGATTGTGTAGGTCTGTGTGGGACCCTACAGGACTTCTCCCCTTAGAGAGGCCTATGGTTGTAGGTCCTCATCTGGGAGGTATGCTGGTTTGAGGTGATCAATGGAGACTCACAGTTCTGCCCTCAACTGTCATCTGGTAGGCCTTTTCTCTTCTGTGGATGACCTGGTGTGGTCCCAAGTAGGCTGGGGAGAGGGGGAGCTCTGTGTGCATCCACTCGTATAAACGCGTATTTTACGTTCTGTAGTTTGTTGGTGACATACATTTTTCTGGCCATGTTGTAAGACATCTTGGCTGGTATTATCCATTCTAATGCTTTACGGATGTTGGATGGGGATGTCAGGCTCATTGGACGTTGAATGATGTCTGCCAGCAATGTTAATGTTTGTCTGTACAGTGCTTCTGCTGAAGATACGTTGAATGCTGAGTCTGGTGACGTTGTCAGGCCCATTAGGACCCAAGGTAACTCTCCAACTCCTGCCTTGACATCTGGCAGTGAGTGATGCTTTCAATGATTGGTGTAACCTTTCGTTGATGCTGTTGGCTTCTGGGTTGTAGGCCGTCATGTGTACTATCTTTGTCCCCAAACTGTCTGGGAGGGCGTTCCATAAACATTACATGAAATTAGCCCCTCTGTCACTTGTGATGATCTGCAGGACTCCATGTCTGCTAACCCATCTGGTGAGAGCTTTCATACAACTCTCCACTGTCTATTGCCACATCGATATTGCTGCTGGCCACCTGGTCTTTCTGTCAATGATGGTGAACAGGTATCTGTACCCCTTGGAGGTGGGTAGATAGTGCAGCAGATAATTGCATATTTCATAAGAATCGTTCAGATAGTGAAACAAGCATGAAATTTTGCACAAGTGCTCTTTAAAGTTCCTCTATCAGAAAAGGGCGCTGGCCACGCAAAAATTTAATATGGCGGCCAAATTCCAAGATGGCGGCCAGTATCGACAGATTTTGGCTAATTTTTCACTAGAATGGCATGTATTTGCTTCTAGCAATATGGTAAAGCTCTTCCATACTATTTCTTGTGAATATTATGTTTCTGTAGCTTCCCAGTACAGTTTACCTTTAAATATGGGGGCTATATGGCTGCTAAGAAAAGGTAGAAACAATAATTATAATGAGAAATAATGCCGTTCAACAATTATCGTTTAAGCATGGATCTTGGTTTCTGTGTTTTAGATCCTAATGAGGCCATCTCTTTCAGATAACTCATCAATTTTGAAGGAAAATTAATAAATGTAAAAGAGTGTATGTCTGCACACAACCAGGGCACACTGGTGACATCACTGCTGTGTAACTCAGCATGGGGTTCAGTGCCAGCTAATCCAGCTTTACTAATCCTGCAGTCTTAGACTAGTAGTTGTAGTATAGTTTAGTTTAGTGTCCCAAATGCTTTCTAACAGCCCCAGACCAGCTATAGTTAGATAGCCGCACCTGAATAGACAGGATGTGCCAGCGCCAGGAGAGCCGAGCCAAGGGTATGGGGCTGTACATGATGGTTCATGTACTTACCCGGATGGTGTACAGATCACACGGGACTTAAATGGCACTGGATGAATGATCGGGCTAGGTGTAGGAGACCGAACCTAGTTGAATCCCATACAGGAATGTGTGCTTTGTTTAAGGTGGTAAAAGGATAACCCCTCGGCCTTAATCAAAAGTGAAATCATGGCAGAATGTGATGCCAATCCAATATTGAGCAGTAGAAAAACAAACTGGAGTTTGTGTTGTCTTTGTCAGAAGGACAAAAGAGGTGAGCACTTGACATCACCTCAAGTCATCATGTCCTAGACCATGATGGGTACACAATGCTGGCAAGGAACATTCCATGTTCAGTGAAATTAATGAAATGCCACTGATAATGGATCCAGCAAGGCTGGATGAAGGTGATGGCATAGAGGCCACTCTCAGGAAAAAATGCAGCAAAATACCATGTGAACTGTCGCTTGTTGTTTAACAACACTAAACTGGACCGTGCAAGAAAGCGACAATCCAATGACCAGACCAGCAACACTGAGACTAGTCGTGCAAAACTGCGCCGAACCAGTCATGACAATGAAGTTTGCATTTTCTGAGAAAGTGGCACCTGCATCTGATCTCAGACAGGCTAGTACTAAGGGCCTTGACTTGAAATTGCGTGAATGTGCAGAGATACTTAGTGATGGCAAGCTCCTTGCTAAGTTGACTGGTGGGGATGTCATTGCACAGGAGTTTAAGTATCACCATGCCTGTCTTTGTGCCCTCTACAACAGAAAAAGGTCCTACCTGAGGAGCCTTGAGAAAGACCAAGGTAGCACTGAGTCAGAATCAGATGTGTATCCACTAGTTCTGTCAGAACTGATGACATACATTGTTGAAAACAACCTTTGTTCAGATGATCCAGTCACATTTCGGCTGGCAGATATTTGCCACCTCTACCAACAACGTCTGGAACAATTAGGTGTAGAGTCACCAAGTGTAAATTCCACAAGACTCAAAGACAAACTTCTGGCAGAAATTCCAGAACTTGAGGCTCATAAATCTGGCAGAGATGTATTACTTGCATTTCAAAAGGATGTGGGAAAAGCACTTGCTCAATCATCTGATCTTTCAGAGGCAGTTATCATTGCTAAAGCAGCAAATATTCTCAGAAAGTCTATACTTGATCATCAGTCACGGTTTGATGGCACATTTTCTGAGGCTTGTGTACGAAATTCTGTGCCTCCTCTCCTGCTCCAGTTTGTAGGGATGGTTGAGCATGGGGCTGACATCAAGTCACAGTTACGATTTGGAGCATCAAAGTCAGACCAGGCCATTGCACAGCTCATGCAGTTCAACTGCTACTCCCGATACAAAGAGGAGCAACAACTCATAGACACTCCAAAGACAGAGAAACACCATTCCCAGTCTACATGGGACTCTCAGTCTATGCCAAAACCAGGAAGAGAAACCTGGTTGAAATGCTACATCAGTATGGCCTCCAGTATCTCTTATGACAGAGTACTGGAGGTCTCTGCACAGTTAGGAGATGCCACAGTTAGCAAATATGTGGAGGAGGGTGTGGTCTGTCCCCAGTACTGCGAAAAGGGTTGTTCACCACTGCAGTGATGGACAACATCGACTACAACCCATCTGCAACTACTGCTACTACCTCCTTCCATGGAACTAGCATCTCCATATTTCAGCACCCCACCAAGGAGAACACTGGACAGGAAAGACAGCAACTAAAGTTTGCACCTGAGAAAGTGAGGTCGGTGCCTGAATTGCCGGACACATTCACAAACATCTCACCAGCTTCCTTTCAAACAAAGAACCCTGTGCCACCAAACACTGCAATACAAAGCAGCAAGTACACATCATCACATCTTGTATTTGATGTATATAATACATCCAGCCTCAAAGCTGAGACCAGGCTCCAACGTGGTCAAGGAGGAAGGCGCAAGGTGACAGACAAGAACACAATTCCATCCAACTGGCGCACTTTCCAAGACACGATGCCAACAAGACAGAGTTGTTCCAGTTCCTGGCAGACAAAGTTGCCCAGATGTCTGCCACAAATGTTGTCATTGCACGAAAGGGTCTGCTGTCCTCAGCACTCATGAGGCTAGTCTTCAGGGACTGGAAAAGTGCTCTCATGAGGAAGCTGACACCCGCATCTTTCTCCATGCCAAATATGCCACAGAACATGGAGCCAAGACCATCACGGTTAAAGCAAATGACACAGATGTTCTTGTCGTTGCAGTCAGTGCTTTCCCACTCTCCACAATCTAGGGCTAGAGAAGCTATGGGTGGCATTTGGCCAAGGCCAGAGCCTGCGCTGGATTGCTGTGCATGACCTGTGCAACTCTCTGGGCCAGGAGAAGGTGAATGGCATGCTCTTCTTCCATGCTTTCAGGCTGTGATACAGTGTCAGCCTTCCGGAGCAAGGGCAAGAAGACCGCCTGGCAGACATGGAACATCTTTCCAGAGGCCTCCACTGTGTTCTCAAACTGAGTCACTACCCTCTCAGAGTGGGAAGAGAGTGACCTGAAGGTCCTGGAGAGGTTTGTCATACTTATGTATGAAAGATCCAGCACTGCTGGCACTGTGGATGAGGCTAGACTTGATATGTTTGCCAGAAAACAAAGGGGCATATGAGGCCATTCCACCAACCAGGGGAGCTCTCCTCCAACACACCAAGCGTGCTGCGTACCAGGCTGGTTGTGTGTGGGGGCAGGCCACCCAGTGTCAGCCACAGCCAGAGAACCCTGCTGAGTGGGGATGGCAAAGTCTGGTGAAGCATGGCAAGTCCTCTGGACAACCAACTCGCCCTTAGCCAAGAGTTGCCAACAGCTTGCAAATGTGGATGCAAAGCAGGCTGTCGGGAAAGGTGCAAGTGCTACAAGCTGGGTCTTCCTGCACAGCTCTGTGCACTTGCAAATGTGAAGTCTAGATAAATATTGCCCTCTCTTCAGTAGATAATCTAGCTTGAGCATCCAACGTGTCATGCTATGCCTACCTTCTTATCCTCGAATTTTTCAAAGGTGTAGGTTGAGAGAGACCTATACATAGATTGGTTGCGTTTAGTCCGTATTTCTCTTCTTTTCTTTTATGGTTACAGTCTTAGACACAATGTTGTATGTGACCATACCATTACTATTTCAGTTGAAAATAGCATATTAGTTAAACTGTCTGATCACATGAATATACCATTAAATAAAAACAGTTGGTCTCTATGTCTGCTAGCGCTGTGGATAGAAAAAACTTTTATGGCAACCATTTTGTACGCCATCTTGGTTACAATTCATTTAGTAAGGGTTTTCAATAAATGTGTGGTATGGAACATTTTTATAACCTAAAGTCGAGGTTTAAAAAAAAAACTGGCATATTCCATCCAATAGATGCTCCCAAACCAGTGAATCTCAACATAGATGGCGGCCATTTTGAAAAATAGCTGCCATCTTGGATTTTCAGGTGGCCAGCGCCCTTTTCTAAGAGAGCGTAGTCTTAGGAATGTTTGTGCCAAATTTCATGCTTGTTTCACTATCTGAACGATTTTTACAGCAATCTGCTGCACTAAGAAGGCCCACTATGTCATTGTGGATGTGGGCGAGACGGCGGTGTGTTATGTTGAACTCTCCTATTCCGCTCTCTATATACCTCTTTATTTTTGATGTCTGACATGGAAGGCATTCTCTTGTCCATTTTTTTATGTTGGCTTGCATTCCTCACCAAATTTACCGTTCCGCTACAATTCGGGGGGTTGCATGGCATGATGGGTGGGGCAGGTTGTGGGCGAGGTTGAAAGTGACAAGTAGGGGTGAGGGCGTCTGGTACTTGTTTTGCAGGCGATGGTCATCTCTCCATTGTTGATAAATAGCTCACCCCACGTGAGGGTGGGGTTGTCCAGCTGCAGTCGCTGTAGGTCCATGTCATCTTTTTCCACCTCTGCTATTTCAGGATAGGCTATCCCTACCTGGACGGTGTTGATGTAGTTTCTCAATAGTGAGTCAGCCATGGTGTTTGAAGACCCCTTCAGGTATTTGATGGTGCAGGAGTGTTCAGCTATTGCAGACAGGTGATGCTGCTGGCGTGCTGACCATGCGTTTGTGGCATTTGTGAAGGTGTGCACCAAGGGTTGGTGGTTCGTTTGTACAACGAACTACCATCCTTCGAGCATGTGGTGGAAGTGGTGGATGGCTTTGTGGACTGCCAGCAATTCTCTATCAAATATGGAGTACTTTTGTTCCACTGTCGCTAACTTCTTGCTGAAGAATGCCAGCAGTTGATGACCATCATCCATGTCCTGCTCCAGTACCACGCATATTGCCATGTTACTTTTGTCAGTCGTCAAAGTGAGGGACCTATGGGGTGGAGAAAAATTAATGTGGCTGCAGAAGTTATTCCCTGCTTTGCTAATAAAAATGCATGATTTTAGCAATATTGGGTATAAATTGATGATAGTAGTTAATTAGTCCTGAAAATTCTTGCTGTCTTTTGATTGTGGTTGGTGTTTGGAAGTAGGTGATTGCTCTTGCTAGTTGTTGCAGTAATGGTGTGTGGTGGGGATCAGCTCTTTTGATGCTATGTCCACCAGCAGGCTGTGTTCTTTTAGGAAGTCTGCTCCTAAAAGTGCTAACGTTACGTCTGCCACGATGAATGTCCAGCTGTAGCCTTTCCTGTTAAATGGCAGTTTCATGGTCCGCCTCCCGTACATCTTGAGTGGTGCTCCGCTAGCGGTGGATATGTGGATGTTGGTGGGTGGGGTAGGGTTGAGTAATTCATGCTGGATGGCTGGCACGAATGATTTGCATGCCCCGGTGTCGACGAGGAATTCTGTGTTTGACCTCTCATCCCTTATGAAGAAGCACATTGAGCCTTTGTGTTCATACCTGGAAGAAAGACAGTGGAAAGCAGGTGCAGCTTCTCTTATGAGGCAACCGGTCTGCTCACAGGTGACATTTAGTTGTTTGGGTTGCTGATGCGACCCTCTTACGTGTTTTTTGAGAACATGCAGCCTTTGTCACATTTGTGGGCCTTTCTTCCAAACTTCCATTGGAAGGAGCACATTCCCTTTTGTGGTTCATTTTTCTTCTGCCTGGTC
Source organism: Macrobrachium rosenbergii (assembly GCF_040412425.1). Taxonomy (NCBI): domain Eukaryota; kingdom Metazoa; phylum Arthropoda; class Malacostraca; order Decapoda; family Palaemonidae; genus Macrobrachium; species Macrobrachium rosenbergii. Next base: position 29,697,062 of record NC_089755.1, read on the forward strand.
TTTCTGTTGTTTAACTGTTTGGGGAAGCTCCACTTGTGGATGGGGGCGGCTGGTCACTCTGGGTCGCTGTTGAATCTGTGTTGGTTGACTGCTGGGACCGTTGTGCTGCCTCTGCTATGGGTGGCTGGGAGGGCTCTGCTGTTTTGTGGGCCATGTGTACTGCATTGACCAATCTTAGGAATTCTTTGATGGGCGTGGTGGAGGCGTTGGGCATTGGTGGGCCAGTTTTGTGAGGAGAACCTCTCTAACAAGATCCAGGGTTGACTCAGGTTGGCTGTCTACTGTGGGTAGAGTTATCAGCCACCGCAATTGCTTGTAGATGTGTAATGGCTGTTCATCTCCTATGGCTACCCCCACGTTGTCCAGGAACTTCTTGGCTCTCAGGGCGGGTGGCATGCTGAGGGATGACTTCAGCTGGTCCTTCAGTGATTTGTAGGTGACAGGGGTTTGAAGTTCTGCAAGCCTGCTGGATTGTGGGGCGTGAAGGGGGCCGGACATATGGAGGTGGTGGCGACACTGTAGGTGGAGGCTGGCATTGTTGGAGCTAGCTGGGCTGGTCATCTCCATGGTTACCAATGTGGCGAAGGTATGAGTAAGAGGCAGTGTCTGCAAACTTACTAATTTATTCAAAACAACAAACAAAAGGGTCAAGGGCTCTTGCAAGCAGAAATGCAGTGCCTGACACGAGGCGAACAAAATAGCGATAAATATACAGTCAACTGTTTGTTCGAGAGTAAAGAAGGGTATATAATTCTATATACAAGTTGCGAACAGTTCTGATAAATATAGCTGGAAAGCTGACATTGTATTGCCTCTATTAGGAATGACTTTCTTGACTCTAACCCTCCTCACATATCTGGGCTTGGGAAAGATAAAAAGTATAATCAAGTAGACTTGAGCAGGAAAGAGGAACTGTGACGCCAAGTGGACAATGGCAGCGTTATAGGTATAAACTGAAAATAAAGGAGCCTACGTAGCCTTTCCCCTTGCATAACCTTTTTAGTAATAGGAAATGGTGCGATGAACGATTGAAGTATGGAGGAGAATGACGTTAACTGATTCTATTCTGGAAAGTATACATGAAGCTGCCAAGGTTAATCCAAATTGCATGAAGTTTGGTGATGATGTCGTGGATGACCACGTTGAATATGAAATGTATATATCTAGATTTAATAAGCAATTCAAGCCCATATGGCATAATTGGCAGCTGATAACGACCGTGTACTGTGTCGAAATTGAATTTTATCAAGAGAAGAAAGAAACCTCAGATAAAGAACCTGCCAGAAAGTGAAGTAAGAGGCATTACGTAAGTTTCTTTAAAGCGTTCTTTCAGCCCCTAGCTGCAACCCCTTTCATTCATTTTACTGTACCTTCTTCCATCTTACTTTCCACCCTTTCCTAACAATTGTTTCATAGTGCAACTGCCAGGTTTTCCTCCTGTTACACCTTTCAAACCTTTTTACTTTCAATTTCCCTTTCAGCACTGAATGACCTCATAGGTCCTAGCTATTGGCCGTTGGTCTAAATCTTTTATTTCAATTGCAGTTCCAGTTGCAAGAGATAGTGTGTTATTTACCTTAAAAAGACAAAAGTAATCTTTTTATTTCAATATTTGTGAGAACACAGGAAACATTTAAAATTGTTACACTGATAACAATGTGGAAGTCTTTGGTGTTCTACAGTATCGGCAAAATGTAAAACAGAATTTCACAGACTCCGTTTTATACACTTTTTATGACAAATAAAATGTATATTGAAGAGCTTGTGCCCCTCAAAAAACTTCCCTTTACCTTCTAATTTCCAATCTCCATATTAATGGAAGTCTTTGGCAAGTCTCTCTCTCTCTCTCTCTCTCTCTCTCTCTCTCTCTCTCTCTCTCTCTCTCTCTCTCTTCCCAGCGGAAGAAAAAATGATACAACACAACTTCATCGAATAGACGAGACTCTCATTAATATTCAACCGAGGGTAAATGACTTCATCCAAGATATTAAATTCCATGGCTAATTTTGAATGGATTTGTTACGATACCAGCGACACGTGATGTACTGCTTGATATAATGACAGTTTTTAAAAATCTTTTTGAGTTCCATTAATTCACGCAAAATATTGTGTGGAAACCCGTTCTTGCCTGTATTGTAAACCTATTAATGTTGACTTGTAAATACAAGAACATCATCTTTACAGCCTGTCTTTGTTTAGATCGGGCCATCTTTTAGTTTTATCATTCACTTATTGACGATATAGGCTCATTTCACTTGTAAGATAATATAAGAAAACTTCAGGCCTATGAGAAAGCGTGGAAGACACTGATCACGGTTTTAGCTTTCTTCTGCTCAACTTTAGTTTTTGTGAAAGAAGAGCGGAAAGAATGACGGTTCTGGGAAGCCATGAAACAGACCTTTGTGGTATGTTCAATTCGGTCTTAAAATCCATTAATGGTATATTCTGATGGATGCTTCAAGCTCAACAAAATCCCCATGATAATCCTTCCTTTGTTGCGTAAAATAATCATAAATACAGTCCGTCATATTGCTCAATGTTGTTACGTGGTATAGTCGTAAATATTGGTAATAATATTTTAATAAGCGTTTAGCAAAATGTTGACAGACATTGGTGTGATGAATTGATAACATTTGTTATGCAGATTAATCATAGATATTATGCAGTCATTATTACTTTGATGTATAATTCCTCAGTATTGTTAGCCGTTGTCAGGTGAAATAATCATAAATATTAGTCTGACGTATTATTAACCGCTTTCACATAGAATAATCTAAATATTCCGACAAATTCTTCACCGTTCCTCTTAGACTATCCATCAATATACTCTTTAAGTGTCGTTAAGCGACGTCATCATGAAAATCTTTATTGCTGTTCTATCACCAGTGTAGTATTTCGCCCATAACAAGATTGCCATCGTCTCCATATCATCTCTGCGATATCATCACAGCGGAATATTCTCAAAACCTATTCCTTCTTCTTTGCTACTTTTACAAAGATTTTCCTTTTGTCTTTTTAGTTTTCTGTAAAAGAAAACTATTGTAACGCTTTGTCTGTCCGTCCGCACTTTTTTCTCTCCGCGCCTTTTCTGTCCGCCCTCAGATCTTAAAAACTGCTGAGGCTAGAGGGCTGCAAATTGGTTTGTTGATCATCCACCCTCCAATCATCAAACATACCATATTGCAGCCCTCTAGCCTCAGCAGTTTTTATTTTATGTAAGGTTAAAGTTGGCCATAATCGTGCTTCTGGTACCGATATAGGATAGGCCACCACCGGGCAGTGGTTAAGTTTCATGGGCCGCGGCTCATATAGCATTATACCAAGACCACCGAAAGATAGGTCTATTCTCGGTGGCCTTGATTATACGCTGAAGCGGCTGTACAGAAAACTCGATTGGACCGAAGAAACTTCGGCGTATTTTTTACTTGTTTTTATTTAGCGTTCCCCCCAACGCATGATAAATTCAGTTTATCCTCTCATATTTAGATATTTCCAAACCTTATGGCATCATCTCTACAAGTTCAAACCCATTTCATGTACAGGTAAAAATTCTAATACAATACAACCTCTCAAGTTTCTATCAGTTTCACAGACATATTTCAAATTCCCTGAGAGTACCTGTCCATTTTGTATATTCATGTCTCAAATACTTGTATTGGAAAACTCCTGAAAGGAGTTTTAACCATTTAATTATGACTTGCGAAATTGATAATTAATTGTATTTGTTCACAGTTATATTTTTCTCTAGCAAAAGATTTGAACTTTATTTATCTTGTACCATTGAACTCTGGCCTTTAACGTACACTCAAGCTTATCTCTGCTTGTCTGCTGGTATAGTGGTTAATGTCATGGAATGCTACTCAGATGTCGTGGGTGCGCGTCTCCCCCAGGGCGATGAAAAATCATTGGCTCTGTATCATGATCAGTTACTGCTGCAGTGTGGGGTCAGCAGTGGGAGGTTGAAACCAACATTCTTTGGAAGCTTGAATTTCAGGTCACTGGCCCCTGTGTGTTTGTTCCATGTGAATAGGTTTCATCTACTGAAATAATAATAATAATAATAATAATAATACTTGGGAACTTCATCATTAACAATCTTCTTATTTAATATCGTCTATTTTTGTGCAGTTTGTATTTGCAGCCTCTTCTATTTGCCCAATCAGATAACTTCCCACAAAGGTTCTGTCTTTCAACAATCAGGTTTCCAACCGTTTCCCCAGATACCATCAAGGAAATAAAAAAAAAAAAAGGGTCTCCTTTAGTGAGCAACAGTCATATCTCTTTTCGAGTCTCTTTTGGTTTTGATTATCTCTCAGGCGTTGTGAGGGTGGGGGGGAGGGGGAGCCGAGGGACGTTGATCGATGCGACCGTGGGATGTTCTGAGGCTGCCGATCGACCGAGGCTCCTATCCTAATTGCAATCTCCTCATCTTAATGGAGATCTAAAAGTTTCACTTTGCTTTCTTTAATCTACACTAACCGCGTTAATTAAGTTCACTACGTTCATCCAGCTTTGACTGCTCTGTACTAAGTCATCAGAAAATTCCATCAGAGTTATACTGTACAGCGTCCCAACAATACTTAAGTTCACAACCAAAATTGACATTCAGTTCTTTTAGCAGGTCTGGATATGGCTGTCACTCTCCTTGGCAGATAGAAGCATGTCAGGTTGCTCTCCATTAGAATAAGGAAAATGCTCTCCGCAGGCCAAAAGGAGGCCGAGAGATGCTCTTGTAACCCCAGCAACAATCTCTGGGGTGTGACATGAGAAGGATCATAAACCTTCCCAGCTGGTTGGCTTGGAAATTTCAATAAAATATTTCTGCTTGTCTGTCACAGGTGTCAAAAATCGATGCTCTTAGAGCAACGAATAATCCGGATGGGTTCCGGCGCTTGGTCTTCAAGACCTAAATTTCGTAATCAATCAGTCAGTCAACAAGCAACACCAGTCTTTAATTTTGGACTTAGATTTCTGTAAGGTCTGTTTACAGAAGAGATCCATGGACTCAAGACAGCTGAATGTGCGCCCACACTACAGTAAAACGTGTCATAAACACACGTTGGCAACTTATTGTGAACCCATCACAAACAGGCTGAATACAAGTCAACGACTTACTGGGTCCTAACCAGCGCTTCATATGATTTTCCGGCATTTGCCAAAGTTCCGTTCGCCACTTTCAGCCCTTGACTTGTTCTCAGCTTGTTTGTGATATGTGTGCAACAAGTTACCAACGTGTGTTTATGACATGTTTTACTGTAGTGGCAGTATTCCGGACGTGGCTGCTGCGCATGTGGAACACGCTGATTATTTCCACAAGCAGTTCTCACACAAACACAACTTTCTCTGCTTCCAAGAACTGTTTCATACGATCTACACTATAATGTTAGTATTAAACTGTTTTTAATGCCCTTCAGACTTATGTTAAATATCACTAAAAGTTTCCCGTTTTTGAACCTTTGCTAAAGTAACCCCGTTTCCGTTTTTATTACTTCAGCATAAGAGCGTTCAACTCACCCCCACCCCCTATCTATCAGCTGCATATTTCAAACAGAATTTATACTGAAGTCGTAATCATATATTGGAATATATTTATTCCCGTAGGGTAGGCTGTATATTGAAAAGGAATAAATATACATACACAAATATATATATATATATATATATATATATATATATATATATATATATATATATATATATATATATATATATATATATATATATATACAAATATATATAATATATATATATATAATATATATATATATAATATATATATATATATATATATATATATATATATATATATATATATATATATAGCCTATATATATATAATACTACTTTATGTCAAGTCACTTTACTTCAAACAACAAACTGAAAAGGACTGCATGCAAGAAATGTATCTATCCTGGCCAGGATTCAAACCTGTGCCTTTGGTGTTCGATGCAGGGATACCAGTGACTTCTCCATGCGCTTAGTATTCATTCAGTGCTGACGGTGAAATTTCCATTAATTCATAAAAAAGGAAGGTAAGTCACACTGTCATCTCGTGATCAAACCCAAAAGACATAGGTTCCAATCCTGGCTAGGGCAAATGCACTCTTCTTATACCATTCAAAATCAAATGGTATTTGTGGGTTTATATATATATATATATATATATATATATATATATATATATATATATATATATATATATATATATATATATATATATTTATTTATTTATATATTTATGATTATAGTCACATACGATACGTTACTTTTGTATATCAAACAGCACTGGGTGACATTAAAAACATTGTAAATCCTGACTGGTGTCGGCTTTTTATTGCTAAGCCATCTGGAGAGGATTGGTACAAAATGGTATAAATTTAACATATATATGCTAGCAAGACAGTACATACGAACATACAGACGGTTGGAATCCAAATATTTGTACCTGACAGTTGTTTTGTAGGCGGAGTCTCGTCCTCGTTATTGTCAAGTGAGCTTTTCATAAATCTTATCATCTGGTGGGAGCCCGTTTCCCATTTTCCCATCTTTCAGCCGCCTTCCCTAAAATTTAAACTTCTTGCATATTTCTTTTGAAATTAATGGGTCAAGTTTATACAAGCCATGACTAATATTCATGTTCTTGACAAAATTTTCTTTTATAATACTAGACTCGATGTCTCTTTCTAGTGCTTTATTAGAATAAACTATCTTTTTTGCTCCTTCCCAGTTGAATGTATGATTGTTTTCACTAACTTGTACAAAACTCCACTGTTCACCTGTGCATTTCTTACACATCTTTTATGCTATTCTGTTCTTTTTTCAATTTTTTTTTTCAGTTTGACCAATATAAAAGTGATCACAAGACTTACATGGAATTGGACATACACAACCTTTAGTATTGTCGGATAAGTTCTTTGTAAGCACGTTTCATTGTTTTATTGTTCGTAAATTCTACAGTAACATTTCTAAGTAGAAGGGGAATATCTTTGAATTTATCAACATATGGCAGTACAAGTAGGTTTAATGTTTTATAAGTTTTTTTTTTAATTCATTGTATAGTACAGAGTCAGGATACTTCAATTTTTTGCCTATATACTTAATCATATCTATTTCATCATCAGTGTATTCAGGCCTACATATACGTAACGCTCTGTATTAGAACATGCATTAAAAGCACCCAAAAGACATTTTATGGTAATGAAAATGAAACTTATAAGACAAAGCCTGTTTGTAATGCCATATTATAATTTTTTTAAAGATATTTACCATCTGCCTAGGAATGTTGGAGTTAATGTAGCATTTAAGAACTATACAACAATGAAACGTGCTTATAAAGAACTTTCCCGACAATACTAAAGGCTGCGTGTACCGAATTCCAAATATGCCTTGTGATAAAAATGGAAAAACTTTGGAAAAGAGAATAGAACGACATAAAAGATGTGTCAGAAATGCACCGGTGGACGGTGGAACTTTTGTACACGTTAGTGAAAACAATCATATAATTAACTTGAGAGGAGTAAAAAAAGATAGTTTATTCTAATAATGCACTAGAATGGAAATTGTTGAGACTGGTTTTATAAAAAGAGAGTGTCTCTAAGAACATGGATATCAGTCAAGGCACGTAAAAACTTGAACCATTAACTTCAAAAGAAATATGTAAGAAGTTTGCATTTTAAGGAAGGTAGCTGAGAAATGGTCTCCAGCCAGATAATTGGTTTTGTAAAAGTCTGACCTGTTACTAATTAACTGGCACAAGTTTGTTTGACGCAACTGGCAAAGTTTGTTTGACGCAACTGGCACAAGTTTGTTTGACGCAACTGGCACAAACTGTTTTGTTTGACGCAACTGGCACAAGTTTGTTCGACGCAACTGGCACAAGTTTGTTCTACGCAACTGGCACAAGTTTGTTTGACGCAACTGGCACAAGTTTGTTTGACGCAACTGGCACAAGTTTGTTTGACGCAACTGGCACAAGTTTGTTTGACGCAACTGGCACAAGTTTGTTTGACGCAACTGGCACAAGTTTGTTTGACGAAACTGGCACAAGTTTGTTTGACGCAACTGGCACAAGTTTGTTCTACGCAACTGGCACAAGTTTGTTTGACGCAACTGGCACAAGTTTGTTTGACGCAACTGGCACAAGTTTGTTTGACGCAACTGGCACAAGTTTGTTTGAACTGGCACAAGTTTGTTTGACAAGTTTGCAACTGGCACAAGTTTGTTTGAACTGGCAACTTGGCACAAGTTTGTTTGACGCAACTGGCACAAGTTTGTTTGACGCAACTGGCACAAGTTTGTTTTGACACGCAACTGGCACAAGTTTGTTCTACGCAACTGGCACAAGTTTGTTCGACGCAACTGGCACAAGTTTGTTTGACGCAACTGGCACAAGTTTGTTTGACGCAACTGGCACAAGTTTGTTCTACGCAACTGGCACAAGTTTGTTCTACGCAACTGGCACAAGTTTGTTTGACGCAACTGGCACAAGTTTGTTTTGTCGCAACTGGTACAAGTTTGTTTGACGCAACTGGCACAAGTTTGTTTGACGCAACTGGCACAAGTTTGTTTGACGCAACTGGCACAAGTTTGTTCTACGCAACTGGCACAAGTTTGTTCTACGCAACTGGCACAAGTTTGTTTGACGCAACTGGCACAAGTTTGTTCTACGCAACTGGCACAAGTTTGTTCGACGCAACTGGCACAAGTTTGTTCTACGCAACTGGCACAAGTTTGTTTGACGACGCAACTGGCACAAGTTTGTTTGAACTGGCACAAGTTTGTTTGACGCAACTGGCACAAGTTTGTTCGACGCAACTGGCACAAGTTTGTTTGACGCAACTGGCACAAGTTTGTTCGACTGGGCACAAGTTTGTTTGACGCAACTGGCACAAGTTTGTTTGACGCAACTGGCACAAGTTTGTTTGACGCAACTGGCACAAGTTTGTTCTTGACGCAACTGGCACAAGTTTGTTTGACGCAACTGGCACAAGTTTGTTTGACGCAACTGGCACAAGTTTGTTTGACTACAACTGGCACAAGTTTGTTTGGCACAAGTTTGTTCGACGCAACTGGCACAAGTTTGTTTGACGCAACTGGCAAGTTTGTTTGACGCAACTGGCACAAGTTTGTTTGACGCAACTGGCACAAGTTTGTTCTAACGCAACTGGCACAAGTTTGTTTGACGCAACTGGCACAAGTTTGTTTGACGCAACTGGCACAAGTTTGTTTGACGCAACTGGCACAAGTTTGTTTGACGCAACTGGCACAAGTTTGTTTGACGCAACTGGCACAAGTTTGTTTGACGCAACTGGCACAAGTTTGTTTGACGCAACTGGCACAAGTTTGTTCTACGCAACTGGCACAAGTTTGTTTGACGCAACTGGCACAAGTTTGTTTGACGCAACTGGCACAAGTTTGTTTGACGCAACTGGCACAAGTTTGTTTGACGCAACTGGCACAAGTTTGTTTGACGCAACTGGCACAACTGGCACAAGTTTGTTTGACGTTTGACTGGGCACAAGTTTGTTCTGACGCAACTGGCACAAAGTTTGTTTGACGCAACTGGCACAAGTTTGTTTGACGCAACTGGCACAAGTTTGTTCGACTGGCACAAGTTTGTTTGACGCAACTGGCACAAGTTTGTTCTGACGCAACTGGCACAAGTTTGTTCGACGCAACTGGCACAAGTTTGTTTGACGCAACTGGCACAAGTTTGTTCTGCAACTGGCACAAGTTTGTTTGAAACTGGCACAAGTTTGTTTGACGCAACTGGCACAAGTTTGTTTGACGCAACTGGCACAAGTTTGTTTGACGCAACTGGCACAAGTTTGTTTGACGCAACTGGCACAAGTTTGTTCTGACGCAACTGGCACAAGTTTGTTCTACGCAACTGGCACAAGTTTGTTTGACGAACTGGCACAACTGGACGCAACTGGCACAAGTTTGTTTGACGCAACTGGCACAAGTTTGTTTGACAACAACTGGCACAAGTTTGTTTGACGCAACTGGCACAAGTTTGTTCTGACACAACTGGCACAAGTTTGTTTGACGCAACTGGCACAAGTTTGTTTGACGCAACTGGCACAAGTTTGTTCGACGCAACTGGCACAAGTTTGTTCGACGCAACTGGCACATGTTTGTTTGACGCAACTGGCACAAGTTTCTTCACGCAACTGGCACAAGTTTGTTTGACGCAACTGGCACAAGTTTGTTTGACGCAACTGGCACAAGGTTGTTCTACGCAACTGGCACAAGTTTGTTTGACGCAACTGGCACAAGTTTGTTCTGACGCAACTGGCACAAGTTTGTTCTGACGCAACTGGCACAAGTTTGTTTGACGCAACTGGCACAAGTTTGTTTGACGCAACTGGCACAAGTTTGTTTGACGCAACTGGCACAAGTTTGTTTGACGCAACTGGCACAAGTTTGTTTGACGCAACTGGCACAAGTTTGTTTGACGCAACTGGCACAAGTTTGTTTGACGCAACTGGCACAAGTTTGTTTGACGCAACTGGCACAAGTTTGTTTGACGCAACTGGCACAAGTTTGTTTGACGCAACTGGCACAAGTTTGTTTGACGACAACTGGCACAAGTTTGTTTGACGCAACTGGCACAAGTTTGTTTGACGCAACTGGCACAAGTTTGTTTGACGCAACTGGCAAAGTTTGTTTGACGCAACTGGCACAAGTTTGTTTGACGCAACTGGCACAAGTTTGTTTTACGCAACTGGCACAAGGTTGTTCGACGCAACTGGCACAAGTTTGTTCGACGCAACTGGCACAAGTTTGTTCGACGCAACTGGCACAAGTTTGTTTGACGCAACTGGCACAAGTTTGTTCGACGCAACTGGCACAAGTTTGTTTGACGCAACTGGCACAAGTTTGTTTGACGCAACTGGCACAAGTTTGTTCTACGCAACTGGCACAAGTTTGTTCTGACGCAACTGGCACAAGTTTGTTCTGACGCAACTGGCACAAGTTTGTTTGACGCAACTGGCACAAGTTTGTTCTGACGCAACTGGCACAAGTTTGTTCGACGCAACTGGCACAAGTTTGTTTGACGCAACTGGCACAAGTTTGTTCGACGCAACTGGCACAAGTTTGTTTGACGCAACTGGCACAAGTTTGTTCTACGCAACTGGCACAAGTTTGTTGTTCAACTGGCAACTTTGTTCACAAGGCACAAGTTTGTTCTATGCAACTGGCACAAGTTTGTTTGACGCAAACTGGCACAAGTTTGTTTGACACAACTGGCACAAGTTTGTTCTGACGCAACTGGCACAAGTTTGTTCGACGCAACTGGCACAAGTTTGTTCTGACGCAACTGGCACAAGTTTGTTTGACGCAACTGGCAAGTAAGTTTGTTCTAACTGGCAACTGGCACAAGGCACAAGTTTGTTCGACGCAACTGGCACAAGTTTGTTCGACGCAACTGGCACAAGTTTGTTCGACGCAACTGGCACAAGTTTGTTGTTCTGACGCAACTGGCACATGTTTGTTTAACGCAACTGGCACAAGTTTGTTCTACGCAACTGGCACAAGTTGTTTGACGCAACTGGCACAAGTTTGTTTGACGCAACTGGCACAAGTTTGTTCTACGCAATTGGCACAAGTTTGTTTGACGCAACTGGCACAAGTTTGTTCTGACGCAACTGGCACAAGTTTGTTCTACGCAATTGGCACAAGTTTGTTTGACGCAACTGGCACAAGTTTGTTCGACGCAACTGGCACAAGTTTGTTCGACGCAACTGGCACAAGTTTGTTCGACGCAACTGGCACAAGTTTGTTTGACGCAACTGGCACAAGTTTGTTCGACGCAACTGGCACAAGTTTGTTTGACGCAACTGGCACAAGTTTGTTTGACGCAACTGGCACAAGTTTGTTTGACGCAACTGGCACAAGTTTGTTTGACGCAACTGGCACAAGTTTGTTCTGACGCAACTGGCACAAGTTTGTTCTACGCAACTGGCACAAGTTTGTTTGACGCAACTGGCACAAGTTTGTTCTATGCAACTGGCACAAGTTTGTTCGACGCAACTGGCACAAGTTTGTTTGACGCAACTGGCACAAGTTTGTTTGACGCAACTGGCACAAGTTTGTTCGACGCAACTGGCACAAGTTTGTTCAACGCAACTGGCACAAGTTTGTTTGATGCAACTGGCACAAGTTTGTTTGACGCAACTGGCACAAGTTTGTTAGACGCAACTGGCACAAGTTTGTTTGACGCAACTGGCACAAGTTTGTTTGACGCAACTGGCACAAGTTTGTTCAACGCAACTGGCACAAGTTTGTTCGACGCAACTGGCACAAGTTTGTTTAACGCAACTGGCACAAGTTTGTTTGACGCAACTGGCACAAGTTTGTTTGACGCAACTGGCACAAGTTTGTTTGACGCAACTGGCACAAGTTTGTTTGACGCAACTGGCACAAGTTTGTTTGAACTGGCAAAGTTTGGCAACTGGCAGTTTTGTTCTGACGCAAACTGGCACAAGTTTGTTCTGACGCAACTGGCACAAGTTTGTTCTGACGCAACTGGCACAAGTTTGTTTGACGCAACTGGCACAAGTTTGTTCTGACGCAACTGGCACAAGTTTGTTTGACGCAACTGGCACAAGTTTGTTTGACGCAACTGGCACAAGTTTGTTTGACGCAACTGGCACAAGTTTGTTTGACGCAACTGGCACAAGTTTGTTCTACGCAACTGGCACAAGTTTGTTCGACGAACTGGCACAAGTTTGTTTAACGCAACTGGCACAAGTTTGTTCGACGCAACTGGCACAAGTTTGTTTGACGCAACTGGCACAAGTTTGTTCTACGCAACTGGCACAAGTTTGTTCTGACGCGCAACTGGCACAAGTTTGTTCTACGCAACTGGCACAAGTTTGTTGACGCAACTGGCACAAGTTTGTTTGACGCAACTGGCACAAGTTTGTTTGACGCAACTGGCACAAGTTTGTTTGACGCAACTGGCACAAGTTTGTTTCTACGCAACTGGCACAAGTTTGTTTGACGCAACTGGCACAAGTTTGTTCTACGCAACTGGCACAAGTTTGTTCTGACGCAACTGGCACAAGTTTGTTTGACGCAACTGGCACAAGTTTGTTGACACAACTGGCACAAGTTTGTTCTGACGCAACTGGCACAACGCAACTGGCACAAGTTTGTTCTACGCAACTGGCACAAGTTTGTTTGACGCAACTGGCACAAGTTTGTTTGACGCAACTGGCACAAGTTTGTTCTACGCAACTGGCACAAGTTTGTTTGACGCAACTGGCACAAGTTTGTTCTACGCAACTGGCACAAGTTTGTTCTACGCAACTGGCACAAGTTTGTTTGACGCAACTGGCACAAGTTTGTTTGACGCAACTGGCACAAGTTTGTTTGACGCAACTGGCACAAGTTTGTTCTGACGCAACTGGCACAAGTTTGTTCGACGCAACTGGCACAAGTTTGTTCGACGCAACTGGCACAAGTTTGTTTGACGCAACTGGCACAAGTTTGTTCGACGCAACTGGCACAAGTTTGTTCGACGCAACTGGCACAAGTTTGTTTGACGCAACTGGCACAAGTTTGTTTGACGCAACTGGCACAAGTTTGTTTGACGCAACTGGCACAAGTTTGTTTGACGCAACTGGCACAAGTTTGTTTGACGCAACTGGCACAAGTTTGTTTGACGCAACTGGCACAAGTTTGTTCTGACGCAACTGGCACAAGTTTGTTTGACGCAACTGGCACAAGTTTGTTTGACGCAACTGGCAACTGTTCTGACGCAACTGGCACAAGTTTGTTTGACGCAACTGGCACAAGTTTGTTTGACGCAACTGGCACAAGTTTGTTCTACGCAACTGGCACAAGTTTGTTCGACGCAACTGGCACAAGTTTGTTTGACGCAACTGGCACAAGTTTGTTTGACGCAACTGGCACAAGTTTGTTTGACGCAACTGGCACAAGTTTGTTCGACGCAACTGGCACAAGTTTGTTTGACGCAACTGGCACAAGTTTGTTTGACGCAACTGGCACAAGTTTGTTCTGACGCAACTGGCACAAGTTTGTTTTTCGACGCAACTGGCACAAGTTTGTTCTGACGCAACTGGCACAAGTTTGTTTGAACTGGCACAACTGGTTCAAACTGGCACAAGTTTGTTCTACGCAACTGGCACAAGTTTGTTCGACGCAACTGGCACAAGTTTGTTTGACGCAACTGGCACAAGTTTGTTTTACGCAACTGGCACAAGTTTGTTTGACGCAACTGGCACAAGTTTGTTTGACGCAACTGGCACAAGTTTGTTCTACGCAACTGGCACAAGTTTGTTTGACGCAACTGGCACAAGTTTGTTCTACGCAACTGGCACAAGTTTGTTTGACGCAACTGGCACAAGTTTGTTTGACGACAACTGGCACAAGTTTGTTCAACTGGCACAAGTTTGTTTGACGCAACTGGCACAAGTTTGTTTGACGCAACTGGCACAAGTTTGTTTGACGCAACTGGCACAAGTTTGTTCTGACGCAACTGGCACAAGTTTGTTCGACGCAACTGGCACAAGTTTGTTCTGACGCAACTGGCACAAGTTTGTTCTACGCAACTGGCACAAGTTTGTTTGACGCAACTGGCACAAGTTTGTTTGACGCAACTGGCACAAGTTTGTTTGACGCAAACTGGCACAAGTTTGTTTGACGCAACTGGCACAAGTTTGACGCAACTGGCACAAGTTTGTTTGACGCAACTGGCACAAGTTTGTTCTACGCAACTGGCACAAGTTTGTTAGACGCAACTGGCACAAGTTTGTTTGACGCAAACTGGCACAAGTTTGTTCTGACGCAACTGGCACAAGTTTGTTTGACGCAACTGGCACAAGTTTGTTTGTTCGACGCAACTGGCACAAGTTTGTTCTACGCAACTGGCACAAGTTTGTTTGACGCAACTGGCACAAGTTTGTTCTGACGCAACTGGCAAAGTACAAGTTTGTTTGACGCAACTGGCACAAGTTTGTTCTACGCAACTGGCACAAGTTTGTTTGACGCAACTGGCACAAGTTTGTTCGACGCAACTGGCACAAGTTTGTTCTGACGCAAACTGGCACAAGTTTGTTTGACGCAACTGGCACAAGTTTGTTCTGACGCAACTGGGCACAAGTTTGTTTGACGCAACTGGCACAAGTTTGTTTGACGCAACTGGCACAAGTTTGTTCGACGCAACTGGCACAAGTTTGTTCTGACGCAACTGGCACAAGTTTGTTTGACGCAACTGGCACAAGTTTGTTCTACGCAACTGGCACAAGTTGTTCGACGCAACTGGCACAAGTTTGTTTGACGCAACTGGCACAAGTTTGTTCTGACGCAACTGGCACAAGTTTTTTTGACGCAACTGGCACAAGTTTGTTTGACGCAACTGGCACAAGTTTGTTTGACGCAACTGGCACAAGTTTGTTTGACGCAACTGGCACAAGTTTGTTTGACGCAACTGGCACAAGTTTGTTCTACGCAACTGGCACAAGTTTGTTTGACGCAACTGGCACAAGTTTGTTTGACGCAACTGGCACAAGTTTGTTTGACGCAACTGGCACAAGTTTGTTCTGACGCAACTGGCACAAGTTTTCTGACGCAACTGGCACAAGTTTGTTTGACGCAACTGGCACAAGTTTGTTTGACGCAACTGGCACAAGTTTGTTCTGACGCAACTGGCACAAGTTTGTTCTGACGCAACTGGCACAAGTTTGTTCTGAC
>NC_089755.1:29713284-29723284 GCF_040412425.1 Macrobrachium rosenbergii
CATAAGATCCACCTGCACCAGGGAAACATATAAAAAAAAAAAAAAAAAAAAATATATATACATGAATATGTACACACACATACATATATATATATATATATATATATATATATATATATATATATATATATATATATATATATATATATATATATATATATATATATATATATATATATATATATATATAAACTAATAACAGGGCATGATTCAACTGGATGGTATCACAAAATTTATAAAAAGTTACAAGCTGGACAAACAGTCCACAATGGAGGCTCAGTTTGTCTTGACAAAAGGGATTTGAATAAGACTTACTCCTCAGAATTTTCTGAGTTATAATTTAGGTGGAAGGTCACCATATTGAATTTAAAATTTTATGCCAATTAATACATATGATTTATTTATATAAACTTAGCAAATCAATATTATATAAATCAACATTTATATATATATAATATAATCATATATATTCAGATATAGGGCAGAGTATAGAGAATGAGATGAGAGGCAGAGAGAGAGAGTGGATAAAACACATATCGATCTTCAATAATGGGTTCAATCGATAGAGTTGTGGGCTGCACTCGATTACATGCTCCGAATTCAATCTCCGATGGCTAATCAGAGTTAGAGGAATTTATTTCTGGTGGCAAAATTCATTTCTCGCTGAATGTGTTCAGGATTCCATAATAAATTGTAGGTCCCGTTGCTAAGTAACCAATTGGTTCTTAGCCACGTAAAAGAAGTCTAATCCTTTGGGCCAGCCTTAGGAGGCTGTTAAACTCAGTGGTCTCTTAAACTAAGATTACCCAACTTTTGCACAAGGGAATTATAATGGGTAAGTACTCCAGTGGAATCCTGCTCTGTGCAGAGGCATTATCAATTATTAATCCCTTTGGTTGTAAGTTATTCCAAAGGCATAGTAAAACCAATATTAAACTAAATTTGTGGCTTAATATGTTTGGATATAAAATTCACGCTTGTATAAGTGATAAGAATTTTCTATATTACCCTGATCTTGACTCTAGGTCTCACATTGCACGGAAACATTAGATCCACTAAGAAGGCGGTCAGTTATCATTTCGACAGATTTTTCTCTTTTTTTTTTTATAGTTTAGCAATTGATCATAATTTAACATCTCAATAATCCACATATAATCTTCTGGAACTGCTTATTATGAGTATTAATGCATATTGACTTTTTTCAGTCTTCATATAATTTCAATTTCAATTATACTTATCTAGGTTTTATTATTTTTTCATATCTCCCCTTCCGCCGACCGTCGGAATTAATTTACGAGTTTGTTTCCTTTAGAAACCAGTTCTTACTAACTAAGGCAGAGAAAAACGTACAAATACAACGTATAAAATCGATTACTGTCAATGAACTTGTTTTTGCAAGTTCCGCAACTCTCGTATCAAGTAATGAAGCGGGCGCCCTCTGTCATACACGGCGTGGTCCCTGAGTAATCAAACCCCATCTCAACTTGGGGGGAATATCTTCGTCAGCTATTGTATCCAGATGCAACATCTCTTATCAGAGAATAGTTTAGTGTTTCCGGACGGGGCTTTTAAGGAGTAAGGCGCTTGTCCCCTTTGTGCTCATCAGGCTCAACTCTGTTTTCTGTATATCACAGGAAAGTGATTTTTATGGGTGTCGGGGTTCATTGTTAAATTTATTTTTCTTTCTTTGAAAAAAAATAACAAACAGAAAAATAGAATCAATGAGGAATCTATTTTAGATATTCTATATATATATATATATATATATATATATATATATATATATATATATATATGTATGTTGTGTGTATGTGTGTGTGTTTGTGTGTGTGTGTGATATATCTGTTATATTTTATATTATATATTCACAAGATACATAGGATTATTCATTCAAAAATTTAATTAATCATAAAGCCAATATCTTTACAAAAGTCGTATATAAGACTAATAGTTCATATATCGTAGGCCTATGTCTAAAAGTTCACATATGAAGGAGATAAATAACGATAGTGATGGCATTATTTTTTTAAGAACAATGACTAATTATAGTAACATAGTTGTTGACAACAGTAAGAATCAGAAAAGCCTTTTAAAGAAACTGCAGGTAATTTCTCGGATATATACTATAGTGTTCAGTCGTTTCATACGCTTTATTACTAAATAGCGCCAGATGTCGCTATTATAAATATTGTCCGAAAAGTTTTGAATGTTGCCGAAACTTTTTTGACTTGTATACATATATATATATATATATATATATTATATGTATATATATATATATATATATGATATATATATATATTAATATTTACTAATCATTGATCTTTGTAATTGCCTGTTGATTTCATTTTAGGTTTTAAATTATTTAGTTTTGTCACTAGAGTCAGACATCCTTTTCTTCTTTCATTGTTGAGAAGGAACAACAATGTGAGAGTAGTAGATGAGTTTCATGATCAGGAGTGAATCATTGGGAATGCTCAAAACTAATAAATACCAAATGAATATCAGGATGACTGACATATGAAATCTTTTATAAAGGAGTCATCTTTCAACAGTTTACTAAATCTAAACAACGGCCATCAGCTGTATGATTGTTTTTACTTTTTATACCATATTATTTAAATCCATATAACATATTAGCCTGTATTGTTTTTCTTGGCAACACAACTCAGGTAATATGAAGAATATTTTCAGTTTCATTTTGCCCTCTGCAGTGGTTAAATGAAATGGTTGGGCCATATAGACACGAAAATCCATGATTTGTTAACTGTAAAGAAACCTTCAATTTAATGATACAAAATCATCTTTCAAAAGAGAGAGAAGTGGCAAGAAAGAGCAAACAGAGTTAGAGATAAAAAGCTCATATATATGAATTTAAAATATTCATCCACGATATATATATTGTCGAAAGATGTCATCCAGATATCACCTATTTCTCTATCGTTCCATAATTATGTCTGTGATCTCATTTCTGGCCTGTCAGACCGATATCATGATGAGCTGTAACATTTTTCTGTTTTTGAAGAGAAAACGTTGCATTATATACAGCTGGTATCTGAAAAATGCATTTGTAATTTCTTAACCATGGAGACAGCTTTCTGTCAAACGTTGAACCGCTGTCGTAGTTTCAGGGAAGAAGTAATTTAAGTGAGTGTATTGTTGTTGCACTATAAAATGGTATATTATCAGAGGAACAGACGATCACCTGGGAAATAATTTTTGTGACTGAGGCAAGCGGGTTTTGGTGCAGTGTTTGGGATGCCACTGGAGTCTGGATTTGATGCCATAGAAATGAGTAGCACAACTCATTTGCATTTATATCTGTTTAAAGACATTATGTGGAAATACCCCGTTGGTGCTGCAGAAATTCTCCTGTTCTCAATTATGCATTTTCCTTTCTGTTCTCCAAATGAATTTTCTAATTTGAAAATTGATGTCATTTTAAAATTAAGGTTTTAATATGTGACATGTAAGTCCCAACAGTAATTCTGACTTATCCTGTGAGGACGAATATTTTGATGAAGTAAATGTTCTTTTACTTACTATATGACTTTTATTTTGTTCTACAATAAGTATGACTTTTGCTTTGTTTGGTAACCAGGGTTTCAGTCACTAGTATTGGATGTTTTGAAGCATTAATCTGAATATTTGTGAATCAAATTTCCTCTAGTAATGGTTTCCATTTATAGCAAAAAATTCACTCCATTTCATGACCAGATCATTCCTGATTATTTGCAGCAAATTTTCTGATAAAGTCTAGTTTTTATGTACCTCAATTCTTTATAATTGCCAGTATTTTTGTTTGAGGATAGATTCATCAGGTGTTCTCCAACAAGGGAGAAAAATTTTCTGACCCAGGATGAGCCACCACTAAAGAATCTTAGGAAAAATGATATGCTGTTAAAACAGATACAGCAATGGAATGCTAAAGAATGAAAAGATCCAATTCAGAAAATATATCTATTATGATGTCAGGGAAATATTAATCTTTACTGGAAAACAGATACATTTCGACAAAGCTACATATATATATATCTGTCATATATATATATTATATATATATATATATATATATATAATTTATATATAATTTCAATTCTTATGTAATATAAACAAGAAATTTTGCCATAGACACAAAAAAATAATATAATAGATATATATATATATATATATATATATATATATATATATATATATAAATAATATATATTCATTTCTATATAAAAAAAAAAAAATGAATACCTGCCATAAAATGTATAAAACACCGGTTTAAATATGAACATGCGCACAAAAGTATGACTCAAATTGTTTTTTTCATTGCAGAATCATGGACAACGACCTTTCTATAAAATTTCCCAGAAAATCCCATTTCAATATTGCCATTTTTTAACAGCCAGCAGCGTAGTATGACTTCCAATTAAAAATGTGAAAAATGTTTTTTAACTTAAAAATTCATAAAAAGGAGAAGAGACAAATCGCCTAATATCTGCGCATATCTCGGCAGCTCTATTGACTTTAACCCAGAGACATCATTAAAGGCAATATTTTCTGTCAGTGGAAATTTCAGATGTAACTGAAACAAATTACCCTTGGCTATAATGATAAAAACTAACATTCTGTTCTTATAAGGAGTCTTTGAAATATTGGAACTCCTAGGCCATATATATATATTATTTATTTATAAATATATATGATTGTATGCTCTATATATATTAACTATATTGTTTATTCACTAAAATAAAATTAACTAATGTGATTTTAATTCATACTCTATTTATTTAGCTCTAGAGAAATATAGAGAGAGGGAGAGAGAGTTATACTCTTAGAGGGTTGCATTGATAAATTGTCTATATTTAAGAAATATTACCTGATTTAATATATATTATCAAGATTGTATTTGTAATATACATATCAATATTATTATATTATATTCGAGTAGTTCTGAAATTTTAAAATATTCTTAGAATGATAAAATAAAAATGTATTATTATATAACCATTATTCTAATAATTTTGAAACAGAAACGGATGAATTGTCTTGTGTAATTATATCTGTAGATCATCCCATTTCTCGTTTTATTTTTTAGATTTTTTGTCAACCCGAAACCACGGCACATGTGCAAGAGATTCTGTAAATAGCATGCATCTTTAGCTGTGTACTCATGTGTGACTAACAAGTGAAACTATAAAGGTAATCAGAGTTAGCAATTCTTCACCAAACCATTCACATAACATAGTTCTTTAAATATTTCATGCTATTTAACATTCTTTCGTGATTAACAAGCTGAATATAAAAAGTCAAATATTGTTTAAATTCACATTTTGTTGGTAAACAGCATGAATCCGTGCCATTTCTCTTGGTCACATCAGCCACAATATTAATAGACCTTTAAATTTATCAGTCGTTTTCAGCAAAGCATTAATGCTCTTTTCAAAATAAAACAAATAAATTTATGATTTAGCCGAAGTCTTTTTTAATCTTCTCTGTAAAGCTTATAATGATAAATGAAACTCTCATCCGTTCAAATCAGAAACTTTCAAGTCGGATGCTAATGACTTTCAGCCAAGATTTTCTTTGTTGTATTATTGGCACCTATATGATACCAGAATCACAAAATACTAACTTCTTTAAATAAAATAAAAACTACTGTCTCTAGAGGGCTTCAATTTGTTAATGTTTGATGATTGGAAATGGATGATCAACATCCAATTTGCAGCTCCCTAGCCTATGTATACTTTTAAAATACCTAAGTAACCTGAGCATATAGATATATATTTACTCACATAAAATAGCCATCTCATATATATATCTTTTATATATATATATATCATTATCAGTTTTGTTTAATGCTGTATTTATTAAATAGGACTGAACTGGTATACAAGGTCATACAAATTTGTCATACGAGGTCAAAGAACGAAGATGAGCAAGAAATAATTTTTATACCACTTATATTTAGACCTCTCCTCTCCTAGTTCTATTCTTTCCAAACCGACGCAATATCAAAAGTTTACAACCAAAAAAAACTCGCACATATGAGATGGGGATTTCGTAACTTCTCTTCGACTTAACGCTTCGTTTCACTCACGACGGAAACGACGTAATAGTAATTGATTAGATCAATTTTATCCGAAGTAAACAACGAATGTTGACAATGTTTTCAAACTCCGTCACAGCATTTGTTATATTTCTCTCGATGCCTTTCGACCATTCTGCATTTCTGATTCCTTTTCCTACGAAATGTAATCTCGGATTTCCCTCGCCAAGTAATAGGAAGCCTTCCTTTCCTCCTTATAGGATATCATCCTCTCCAGTTGCTTTCTTCCTCTCTCTCTCTATCTCCCTCTCCTACAAGAAGAGCCTTCAATAACGTTGCCACGTGGGAAAGTATTAACGGTGCCCACCTGCCATCAGAATCTATTTTTACCTTCTTTCATTCCATTCCAATGGACATTTCTCTTTTTTCACATCGCACTTTTTATTCGCCACTATAACTTGATTTTTAAGACTGGTTCCATTACGCTCTTTCGAAATTTTGCATTTTACTAATAAAAAAATTGTTAAAGTCAAAACTTCATTGATTTACGTTATTTGGACAGGAAATTCTCACCACTTTTGATAGAGGTCTTTAAGGAGATGCATGATGTTTTATCAGATCCTTAAAGCTGCCTTCATATAAGAAGTCTCTGATCTTATTATTACGTCCCCTTCTTCTTTTGATCTTGAGCCAGAGGATCCTGTTTCTTGACAACGTTTTAAATAAACTTCTGTTCTTATTTCTTCTTATCAAAATAGTATAATATATATATATATATATATATATATATATATATATATAATATATATATATATATATATATATATATATATGTGATATATATATAAATATCATATATATATATAATATATATATATATATATATATGTATATATATATATATATATATATATATATATATATATATTTATATATATATATACATACTGATATATATATGTATATACACCTGCATTTGGACAGTTTATATATATAAATTATATATTACATTATATCTGTATACAATTCCTTTTAACGGATTCAAATGTACCAGAAGGATAGTGCCAAATCAAAGTTCTCAGCATATCATGAAGGATGAGGTTGCTAGCCCCATGCCCCTCTCTTGAGTTCAGCTGATAATGGTACTTATTCACAGCTGGGTCGACTTGTGGGCAACAGACCACGATTGAACCAAAACCATGTGTTAGCAAGCATAGTTATATACATATAATATAAATATATTATGTATTATCCTTATGTATATATTGTATATAAAATGGATGATGTATGTGTGTTTGTAACAAAATGTTTCACATACATCTGGAAATGCAAGAGCAATTTCAAGCAAACTTAGTATACATATGACTTACCATCTGGGAAAGAACACTGTGACTGGTTAAGATCACTGGCACCAAATTCAGTGGGAAGGGGTGAAATAATAAAATTACAGGAAACAGATTTAGTGCTTAATCCATAGTTTTTGAAGTCATTATGCTGAGATGAATAGTGCACTTTCTGTGATGCCATGTGTTAAGTCTCCATCCTATAAATAGGAATGGGGTGGGAACTATCCATAACATTAAAAATAACAGAAAACAAGAGATATTAGTGTCTAATCTGCAGCTTTCAAGGTCATTGAGATTAACAGTGACACTCTCAATGCTCTTCAAGTCCAAGTTCAGCCCTGATAGGAAGTGGGGATGAGAAGGGGGTGGGAAGGTGGTGACATGTAAAAATAACCAAAACGACAGATATTATTGTAATCCAAATTTTCAGGTCCATAGATAAGATTGTGACATCCTCGCTTTAAGTCCAAGTTATCAAATAGGGAGGGGGGTGAACAAGTTTATTTTGGGAAGGGGGTGACAATTCTTGCTAAAAATAACCGAAAACACAGATATTAGTGTCAATCCATGTGTTCTTGAGGTCGTTTTAGATAAATATAATTTTACTCCTGATGCCCTTTTAAGTCCAAGTTCAGCCCTGATTACTTTTCCAGTTGGGGGGAAAGAATGGGTCCTGAAAAATAAAATGTAAAAATTGACAGATATTAGAGTCTTTCCATAGTTTTCGAAATTTATGGGATGAATGAGAATTCCTGGTGCCCTTCAGTTAAGTTCAGCCCCATAGGAAGTGGGGCTGAGAAGTGGTGAAATATAAATGTTTAAATGCTGGGCAATCTAACTGAATGCAACTTGTCTTAACAAAATGAGGAGCCAAAACGAGAAAGAGAAGACAGAGTGTCAATTTGTCATTCAGAATTTCCGGGCAGTGCCAAAGTTGGTTTATGCTATGATACATAACTATGTGTGATGCACTAGTAGTGACTTTGGATGAAACTCTTGTCATTAAGGATCAGTTTAGGTGTGACTTGTTGACCAGTCTTGCGTTTCTTAGCATGGGCAGTTAACCCTTTGATTTCGGTTGTAACGTATACGACGCATTTAATAAACTGGCCCGGAACACTGTTGTGTCGTATACGAGCACCGGTAATTTCCTTTTATGTGAAGGACTGATGATTGAAATACTGGCCTCTTTTTCTTGATATGGTAACAGTCTGTCAGTTGCCATACAGTGAATTCATATAAATTCACGTGTTTCCTAAAATTCATTAGTCTTCATCAAGATGTCACAGGAGGACATGGTCAAGGGTACGACATCCTCGAGTTGACCGCCGGCAGATCGAGAGAAGAGCTCTCGACGAGGATAACTATTTTATAGACCTTCTCGACTCATTTTCTGGATATGAAAATGAATCGGATTTAGAAGGAAATGAAATGGATAATTATGGTCCTGGTACAAGAGACAGTGATGAAATATCAACCGACAGTGAAAATGACGAAAATCTGCCACCTACAAATGAAAGCCAAGGTGTCAAAAAGAAGGCGGAGACAGCGAAGTGACCCAGGTGATGAGTGGGAGTGGGCTGCCAGCAATTTCAGCCCAGAGATTTCATATTTGACAGCAGTGGCAGTGGCATTACGTCGAAATGTAATGTGAATGAAAATTCAAAGGAAGTAGACTATTTTTTTGAATTTTTCGACAACGAATTTATGGGGCTGATTGCTGAAGAGACAAACCGTTATCAGAGATTCCTTGTTGATACGCTAGGAGATGCAGTGCCAAAGTATTTGCGAAAAATTTGCTCAGGTTACTGTGGAGGAAATGATACGGTTCCTTTGTGTGATTATGATCATGTCGCATATAAGTAAACATCGCATCGTAGATTACTGGACTACGCTTGAGACATTCGAGACAAAAGGAGTGAGAAGGCTGATGGCAAGGGACAGATTTCTTCAAATTCTACGGGTTCTACATTTCGTTGATAATTCACAGGAAACAAGCCCAGATAATAAACTAAAAAAATTAAACCCGTGCTCGACAGTGTGCGTAGAAAATTCCGGGAAAAATTTCAACCTTTCCAGGATTTATGCATAGATGAAAGTTTAATGTTATGGAAGGGAAGGCTAAGTTTCAAGCAGTACATTCCAGATAAAAGAAGTCGATTTGGAGTGAAAATATTTGAACTTTGTGATGCCAAAACGGATTATATTGTCGATTTTATAATCTATACTGGAAAAGATACAGAGATATTGGTAGATGAGGATCTAGGGGTATCTGGTTCTGTGGTAAAAACATTTATGGCCTCGCATCTCAGAAAACATCACATCCTGTATTTCGATAATTGGTATTGCAGCCCAAAACTGCTCAAGTATTTGGGCGACAACGAAACAGGAGCATGTGGAACAGTCCGGAAAAATAGGAAATTTATGCCTAAATTTCCTGATGTGAACAAATCTGAGATTTCGTCTCAAAACTGCAATGGAATATTAGGTTTAAAATGGCAGGATAACAGGACAGTGTATATGTTATCTTCAGTACATGAAAATATAATGGTAGACTGTGAAAAAGGTGTCGACCAGGGGAATTTGTGCAAAAACCTGCATGCGTTGTTGACTATAA
>NC_089755.1:29728284-29795742 GCF_040412425.1 Macrobrachium rosenbergii
ATGTATTCTACTTGAATAGATAAAATTCCTATCTATTTGCAAGAATGTATAATAAGATATTAGAAGTTATTCCATATTCCTGAAATATAAAATACGAATGACATAAACTAGTAAATATATTAAATCACCCACAGTCCACATAATTTTATAAGTCTATTTATGTATGCCTGAATGGTAAAACCAAAGTAGGACCAATGCCAACGCTAGTCTCTTATACAAGAGCTCAGACAGTTTGATAAATCTGAATTTCTAGGCGTATCCCTTGTCAGCTGGGTGCTTGATCTGTAAAAATATTACCCAGAAATGTAGTTAATATTGAGATTGTGTCTACTTACTCTCAATGTTATTGATGTACAATTTGAAGGAATAAATCCTGCTCTTTTCTCTCTCTCTCTCTCTCTCTCTCTCTCTCTCTCTCTCTCTCTCTCTCTCTCTCTTTTTTTTTTTTTGCCCAGCTAAATACCCATAAAAATGATGAACATTCTTATGATTAGTTTTCTGACGAATATACAAAAATAATTTTTAACTATAATACACAACTGTGATGTAGCTGTCCTTTACCTCAAACAGAATTAGAAAATGACAAAAAAAAAGACTGTCATCCTCAATCAGTGCAGTGGTTTTTACCTCTCTGCAACACTAAACCCCGATATATAGTACTTATCCTATGTTTATTTATTTGTGTTGTTAAATTAATTGCATAATATCTATATCACGGATCGCTACTATCACAATATTATCATATAAATAAAACAGGTTAATTTGCAGCAAAACAACAAATACAAACGCTATTACAATGATTGTTTACGATTTCGTGCGTCTGGTAGCATGCTACGGGTGACTACCGTCTGAAAACCCTCCGGATTGTGGTAAGTGTGAGGTCTCATCTCGGCCGTAATCAAAGGGCTAATGAAAATTAAAATAATTAATAATTTCCCATATTTTGGTAATCATAGAATCAACTAAAAACGATTATTAAATAAAATTATCTAAAAATGAAAAAAATCCCGTAGGGTGGGTCTGCCAGACCCAACTTGCACCAGATAGGGTTAAGAGACTGGCCAGTCTTGGAGGCCTTTGGGCCTCATCCTTGAAGTTCTTGGGCCCTCTCCAGGCCTGCTTCCCCAGCCTGGCAGGATACCTGCCTTCCTCCGAGGAAGCAGCCTCTGGGTCAGACCCCTTCCCTTCAAGGCTGCCCTCAAGAGACTGGCCAGCCTTGGAGGACTTTGGGTCTCATCCTTGAAGTTCTTGGGCCCTCTCCAGGCCTGCTTCCCCAGCCTGGCAGGATACCTGCCTTCCTCCGAGGAAGCAGCCTCTGGGTCAGACCCTTCCCTTCAAGGCTGCCCTTAAGAGACTGGCCATCCTTGGAGGACTTTGGGCCTCATCCTTGAAGTTCTTGGGCCCTCTCCAGGCCTGCTTCCCCAGCCTGGCAGGATACCTGCCTTCCTCCGAGGAAGCAGCCTCTGGGTCGGACCCATCCCTTCAAGGCTGCCCACCCATCCCTTCAAGGCTGCCCTCAAGAGACTGGCCAGCCTTGGAGGACTTTGGGTCTCATCCTTGAAGTTCTTGGTCCCTCTCCAGGCCCGCTTCCCCCCCAGCCTGGCAGGATACCTGCCTTCCTCCGAGGAAGCAACCTCTGGGTCAGACCCTTCCCTTCAAGGCTGCCCTTAAGAGACTGGCCAGCCTAGGAGGACTTTGGGCCTCATCCTTGAAGTTCTTGGACCCTCTCAGGCCTGCTTCCCCAGCCTGGCAGGATACCTGCCTTCCTCCGAGGAAGCAGCCTCTGGGTCGGACCCTTCCCTTCAAGGCTGCCCTCAAGAGACTGGCCATCCTTGGAGGACTTTGGGTCTCATCCTTGAAGTTCTTGGGCCCTCTCCAGGCCCGCTTCCCCAGCCTGGCAGGATACCTGCCTTCCTCCAAGGAAGCAGCCTCTGGGTCAGACCCTTCCCTTCAAGGCTGCCCTTAAGAGACTGGCCATCCTTGGAGGACTTTGGGTCCTCATCCTTGAAGTTCTTGGGCCCTCTCAGGCCTGCTTCCCCAGCCTGGCAGGATACCTGCCTTCCTCCGAGGAAGCAGCCTCTGGGTCGGACCCTTCCCTTCAAGGCTGCCCTCAAAAGACTGGCCATCCTTGGAGGACTTTGGGTCTCATCCTTGAAGTTCTTGGGCCCTCTCAGGCCTGCTTCCCCAGCCTGGCAGGATACCTGCCTTCCTCCGAGGAAGCAGCCTCTGGGTCAGACCCTTCCCTTCAAGGCTGCCCTCAAGAGACTGGCCATCCTTGGAGGACTTTGGGCCTCATCCTTGAAGTTCTTGGGCCCTCTCCAGGCCTGCTTCCCCAGCCTGGCAGGATACCTGCCTTCTTCCGAGGAAGCAGCCTCTGGGTCAGACCCTTCCCTTCAAGGCTGCCCTTAAGAGACTGGCCATCCTTGGAGGACTTTGGGCCTCATCCTTGAAGTTCTTGGGCCCTCTCCAGGCCTGCTTCCCCAGCCTGGCAGGATACCTGCCTTCCTCCGAGGAAGCAGCCTCTGGGTCAGACCCTTCCCTTCAAGGCTGCCCTCAAGAGACTGGCCAGCCTAGGAGGACTTTGGGCCTCATCCTTGATACCTCCAGGCCTTCTTCCGCCTGGCAAGTTCTTGGGCCCTCTCCAGGCCTGCTTCCCCAGCCTGACAGGATACCTGCCTTCCTCCGAGGAAGCAGCCTCTGGGTCAGACCCTTCCTTCAAGGCTGCCCTCAAAAGACTGGCAAGCCTTGTCTCAGGCTTTTGGGGCCAATCCTTAAAGGGCTTGGGCCCTTTCCATGGGAAGGGTCAGACCCATAGGCTGCTTCCTTGGAGGAAGGAAGCGGCCTCTGGGTCGGACCCTTCCCCTCACCAATACTCTTTGCTTTCTCTTACCCTACTTTTCAAAACTGACACTTTCTGTCTCCGAAGGCTTCAGACGATTTGAAGCATCTCGGAGATTGTTCTTGGACACTTTGAAGCTCGGCGCATGCGCGAATGGCATTTCTCTCGTCCTTCCAGGAGCCGGAGGACTGAAGGATTCCAAAATGTCTTCAAGGAAAATCTCGAAGGTTTTAGATCATTTCAACATCGCGATAACCATTACTTGGAGTTCTTTTTCTGGCACATAAACAGCTTCTTTGCTTTAAGGAGTCGTCTTCTTTAAACTTATGAGATTCCCTCTTACTGACGATATTGATCATCCCTTCGATTCTTCCTTGCTTCTCCGAAAAGTAATTCTGTGAATCCAAAATCTTTGAAGTAGTTTCTAACACCTCAGGTTATCTACTTTTTCTTCGTCAGCATTCTTCAGTATACCTCCACGCCGATGTCGTCTCTTTTTGTTCCTTCTCTTTCTTATTTCGAGCGAAGAACTGCTCCAAGCGGTAATTTTGGGCATCCAAAATCCCCTCTCAATCAGCTTAGAAAACACCTCAAGTTCTCTACCTTTTATTTCGTATAAATTCTTCAGTTCCTCCCTTCCACTGTCTTCCTCTCTTCTTGATTATTTCCTTCCTTATTTCGAATGAAGAGCTTGCGTCCGTGACAATACGACTGTAGAGGTGCCGAATAATCGCAGAAGGCGGGAACCTCGACTTCATACTGCTTCGCGAAGTAGTCCATATTTTCAGCAGTAAACA
This sequence comes from Macrobrachium rosenbergii, assembly GCF_040412425.1. Taxonomy (NCBI): domain Eukaryota; kingdom Metazoa; phylum Arthropoda; class Malacostraca; order Decapoda; family Palaemonidae; genus Macrobrachium; species Macrobrachium rosenbergii. The sequence continues at coordinate 29,731,921 of NC_089755.1, forward strand.
ATTACAGACTGAAGCTATCTGCCATTCTCGTGATGTACTTTTCCCTCTTGAAAATCTCTTTTAGTTGATCTGCTTCGTCATCAGTTCATTTTAACCATAAACTTCGCCTTCTTTGCTCACATGCTGTCTCTGAAGGCTTCAAGACGTCTTCCTGGAGGATCCCTGAGATGGCCACTGTAGTCCTTGGTGTCAGTGCACCTATTGAGTGATGGCGCTATACGCATGAGCGGAAGAATTCTAAAACGACTGCAGGAAAAACACGAAGATATTACGGCGCCAGGCGACAATGATTCTTTCTTGCAGCAGAAGGTATGAAATTTTCTTGAAAGCTTTATTGCCACGAAAACATCAATATTTAAAAAAAGAAAGAAATTAAAAATTTAGTGAAAAATCATCATCGTATCCTTTCTCTCGTCGCCGGGAGAAAAATATATATATATATATATATATATATATATATATATATATATATATATATATATATATATATATATATATATATATATATATATATATATATATATATATATATATATATATATATATATATATATATATATATATATATATATATATATATATATATATATATATATATATATATATATATATATATATATATATATATATATATATATATATATATATATATATATATATATATATATATATATATATATATATATATATATATATATATATATATATATATATATATATATATATATATATATATATATATTTATATATATATATATATATATATTTATATATATATATATATATATATATATATATATATATATATATATATATATATATATATATATATATATATATATATATATATATATATATATATATATATATATATATATATATATATATATATATATATATATATATATATATATATATATATATATATATATATATATATATATATATATATATATATATATATATATATATATATATATATATATATATATATATATATATATATATATATATATATATATATATATATATATATATATATATATATATATATATATATATATATATATATATATATATATATATATATATATATATATATATATATATATATATATATATATATATATATATATATATATATATATATATATATATATATATATACATATATATATATATATATATATATATATATATATATATATATATATATATATATATATATATATATATATATATATATATATATATATATATATATATATATATATATATATATATATATATATATATATATATATATATATATATATATATATATATATATCTACATATATTTATATATCTATATATATGTATATATATATATATATAGATAGATAGATAGATAGATAGATAGATATCTCCTCCCGACGACGAGGAAAAGGATACGATGATGATGATTTTTCGCTACATTTACATTTATTTCTTTAAAAAAAATGCTATTTTCGTGGCAATAAAGCTTTCTAGAAAATTTCACCCCGGGGAGGACAAGATCAACTTGGAAATTATTATTATAGATAGATACATATACATAAATATATGTATATATAAGTATATATACATATATTTTATATATATATATATATGTGTGTGTGTGTGTGTGTGTGTGTGTGTGTACACTGGTTTGTGCGTCTGTGTGCGTTAATTTTTCCCAATAGTTAAAAATAAGGTGGTCTCAAGAATTTCTGTTTCCTGAAATGGTCATCACTAGCGCCCAGTAATCCAGTCAGCTTCAAGAGAAAAGTGACCTTTTTGTTTTAACAAGGCTTCTCCATTGCCATTGATCACCTTATTAAGGGGAGAGAGAGAGAGAGAGAGAGAGATGGCTGCCTCCAGCAAGGAATGATTAAGTTTTTCGCATAGCAGAGTAAGTTATAAATATATAGTTTTTTTTTATGGTACCAGCATCAAATTATAATAGTAGATTTTTGAAGGATACAGAGTAGTTTAAATCGCTTGTCTTATTTAAATAAAAATTCTTCTTCGGAAAAGAAATAATTTTTAGATTCTTCAAGAACACTATTAAAGACGCACGGAAAACTTTTCCAATATTCCTGGAAAACCTGTCTACCATATACTTTGGAGGCTTGTATTTCAAGTCAATGGTCCCTGTATGCTTGTCCCGTATGAATTGGATTCATATTCTAAAAAAAAAAAAATAATAGTAATAAAAAAATACTCATAGTAGCATGAGTCTTAAAATGAAGAAGCAAATCCACAGTTGTATATTTATCTTTAAATATATGTACATATACATAACTGTGGAATTGCTTCTCCAATAATAATAATAATAATAATAATAATAATAATAATAATAATAATAATAATAATAATAATAATAATAATAATAATAATGAGATAATATTAAGCAAACTTTTTACTGATGAAGATGCAATTTTTAATAATTTTAGTAGAACATTTTTTTAAACAACTTTTAGAGCTGGCCGTGCTGGACACGACCTTTGCCTTCAGTTTGTATAAACAAACTGAAGGGATGGCCATGGGATCACCACTTGGTCCAATTTTTGCTAACATCTTCATGTGCTCCCTGGAGGAGCGCATAATAGAAGAATGTCCCATTAGGTTCCGCCCTCTATTTTATCGAAGATATGTTGACGACACGTTCTCCCTATTTCGTCATGAATGTCATGCAGAGTCCTTTCTGGAGTTCGTCATCCGACAACATCCAAACATAAGGTTCGCTATGGAGAAGGAGGTAAATAACAAACTCCCTTCCTTGATCTTATTATTTCCAGAGGTGACTCAGGTTTTTACACAGGTGTGTATAGAAAAAATACATTTACTGGTTTGGGAATGAATTTTTATAGTTCGTGTTTCTTTCATTTGAAACTGAACTCTATTTTAACCCTCCTCCATAGGGCTTACACCCACTCGTCAAACTGGAAGAGTTTCCACGATGAGATATCCTTTTTAGTGAAATATTTCAATAATAATTGTTTTCCATCACGACTTTTTTCAGATCCCTAAATAAACTGCTACTACAGAAAATGACTCTGGCAACACCTGAATCGACTGTGCCGAAACTAAAGATGTATGCAAGTTTCCCTTTCGTGCATGATGATACTTTTAGGAGAAAATGCACAGCCATTATTCAAAAGAGTTTTCCAGCTTTAAACCTGAAAATCATCCCGAAAAATCCCTTTACAATAGGGTCTCTGTTCAGAGTCAAAGACCGGCTCAGTCCTCTGTTTTCGTCCAGCGTTGTTTACAAGTACACTTGCCCGGGATGTGATCACGGGATATACATATGTGGGATGCACGAGGAGGCTGTTGAAGGTCCGCATAGATTCCCACAGGGCATAAGTCATAGAACAGGTAGCAGGTTATCTAATCCTGAGCAATCAAATATACGAAATCATTCAAAATTATGTAAAACTTATATTGACAGCAAGGATTTTTCCATCCTAGGCCGAGTGCAGAACAACAACGACTTAACCATCCTAGAATCCATAATTATCAGGAAGACTGTGCCGTCGTTAAATACTCAATCGTCCTCAGTGAAATTGTTTATAGCCTAGTTTGGGCAACTGGTTTTCCTCACTCTGTTTGTACTTATTTATGTTAGTCTTGTTCTTTCTTTCATATAGGTAGGTTGTTTTAAGATTTTAGTGAACTCCTTTTACTCATTATTGACTTGTCTTGGAATGAGGTGTTTTGTTTTAAATATTTTTACTACATAAAGAGCTGTTGCCATTGCATTAATTTGTTATTGATGTTCGCAAATTATATTATATTTTATAGCCTTGAAAATGCGACTTGGAATTCGTCATGAAACGTCGGCATTGAAAATAAACTGTAGATGATGAGGATGCCTTTCCCTACTTCCTTCCTGATGTATATATGATATATATATATATATATATATATATATATATATATATATATATATATATATATATATATATATATATATATATATATTACTAAAGGACCTCATTCAAACTGCATGGTATCTATAGATACCATCCAGTTTGAATGAGGTCCTTTTAGTAATTTAGTTAATGCACAGAACAATTGTGTATGTGATAAAGTTAATATATACGTATGTATACATATATGTGTGTGTTAGTGTGTGTATTAACAGATAGTTAGACACAGAGATAGATGCATAGATAGAAAGATATATATATATATATATATATATATATATATATATATATATATATATATATATATATATATATATAATATATATATATATATATATATATATATATATATATATATATATATATATATATATATATATATATACATATATATATATATATATATATATACATATATACATATATAGTAGGGAGTACGGATAGGAAGAACAGTCAGCTCATCATTGATATATTTATTAATAGGTGCGCTTCAGGGATCACCCATATCCCATCTTTTCTGGCTAAAAAGATACAAAAACACTAATTAAAACTGACAACAGAGCTTACAAAATTAAAATGCTTTAAAGATTGAAAATGACAATGACAAAACAAGAAATAGATTACCTTCAGTAGTAAAGTCAGAGGATGAAAACTGAATAAGAGTAAACAAGGTTAGCAAGTAAACAAGAAAGGCCGGGGGGGTTACTATAGTACGACCGTTTTAGGAAGAGACTTTGCCCCTCTTAAACTGACCATTAACCTTCTGACTTCAAGCTCTCATTGTTTGCGCCTGTTATCAAGCACGTGTACTATAATAGAAAGTTCTGAATGAAGTTTTGTTGTCCCACTTAAATTTTAGATAAAAAAAAAAAAAAATTCAATATATGAAAATGATAGATGCAAGAAATTTGGAAACCTAGATGTGCTTTCATTTTCAGTTTTGTTTATTTGGATGCTGTACTGAGCAATGTTCTTGAGTTACGTCATCTACTATAGTTTTTATTACTGTTCCTTTGCTGTTATCGAAGTCATATAATTGTGATATAGTTTTGAGCTTTTGAATTGTTTTCTTTCGTGTATGCCGTGATCCGTCTTTACCTCCTTGCTGTATCAAGGTTGAATTTTCACTGTGCAGCTATAAAATAGCTCATAATAAATATTCTTTAAATATTGTTACACCCATATATATATATATATATTATATATATATATATATATATATATATATATATATATATATATATATATATATATATATATATATATATATATATATATATATATATATATATATATTAGTGTAACAATATTTAAAGAATGTTTATTATGAGCTATTTTATAGCTGTACAGTGAAAATTCAACCTTGATACAGCAAGGAGGTAAAGACGGATTACGGCATGCACGAAAGAAAGCAATTCAAAAGCTCAAAACTATATCAAATTATATATATATATATATATATATATATATATATATATATATATATATATCTATATATATCTCTATATATATCTCTATATATATATATATATATATATATATATATATATATATATATATATATATATATATATATATATATATATATATATATATATTACACATTTATACAGTATTAGATTTACCTGTGCTTTTAAAGCACTGTCATATGATACTCATCACTGCTGTGGCATTTCTGTTATATGTAGATTTTTAAAGATATTTCTGCCACTTTCTGTCGAAAAAACAGATCTATATTTCAATTTATTTCAATTTCAGTGTTCAACAGGATATCACACAACAAGGGAAAGCAATAAATTTATTTACAATCGAAGTATGAGGAGACATTACTTATGAAGAATCCTCGTCAGAGGATGCTACATCGATAACAAAAGAATCTATATATTTATCAATGCAAACATCTCTTGAAGCGTCATCTCTTTTTATATCTTCGGCATGTCTCACATCATTAGCCCAGTTGTCAGAAGATATGGATTCAATTGCTTCTTTGACCAAAGGAAGCAGGTCTGATTTTTAAAATGATTCTTCTTTGCCACGTATGATTTCACCTGCGCCCATATCAGTTCTGTTGCATTATACTGGCAGTGATATGGAGGCAGCCTAACCACTATGTCCATGATCTCTTGCCAGTCTGTCAATCACGTAATCATTTTCTTTACATGAATGTCTTTGCAACTTTACTAATTTTTTATTAGCCAGTCTTTAACTTCATCCTTTTTGGCAGACATTGTCGGAGGTTTATTAATTCGAACTGAATGATAAGAAGCGTTATCCAACACTATGATGGCAGATGGCCCTATATTGGGAAGAAGCTGGGTTTTAAACCATTTTCAAACACTGCAGAATTCATCTGAATTTCTAGATTGCGTATCCCTTGTCAGCTGGGTGCTTGATCATTGATAAAAATATTACCCAGAAATGTGGTTAATATTGCAACCAATATTGTGATTGTGTCTACTTACTCTCAATGTTATTGATGTACAATTAGAAGGAATAAATCATAGGTAAAAATTTTTATTCTGTCACGTCTCTCTCTCTCTCTCTCTCTCTCTCTCTCTCTCTCTCTCTCTCTCTCTCTCTCTCTCTCTCATTTTTTTTTGCCCAGCTAGTGGAATAGTAAGCGGAACCATAAAAATGATGAACATTCTTTATGATTAGTTTTCTGACGAATATACAAATAATTTTTAACTATAATACACAACTGTGATGTAGCTGTCCTTTACGGATTCAAACAGAATTAGAGAAAATGACAAAAAAAAAAAAAAAGACTGTCATCCTCAATCAGTGCAGTGCTTATACCTCTGGCAACACTAAACCCCGATATATAGTACTTATCCTATGTTTATTTATTTGTGTTGTTAAATTAATTGCATAATATCTATATCACAGATCGCTACTATCACAATATTATCATATAAATAAAACAGGTTAATTTGCAGCAAAACAACAAATACAAACGCTATTACAATGATTGTTTACGATTTCGTGCGTCTGGTAGCATGCTACGGGTGACTACCGTCTGAAAACCCTCCGGATTGTGGTAAGTGTGAGGTCTCATCTCGGCCGTAATCAAAGGGTTAATTAGACAACTAATGGTCAGTTGACAAGGGTATGAAACTCGCAACGTCGTCCCTAAATATTGCTGAAGATTGTAAGCTAAAATGTATGTTCATTCTTCAGTCTAAGACGTACTGAACGTTTCCCACTACGAACTAGACATTAACAAGAGCAAGGTAAACACCATTAACATCATAAAACAAACTGCAGTTCTCCCGTAATGAAGCAGTTTCAAGTGGTTTTTCAAGAAGGGACCGCCTTCGGCCCCTAGCTGCACCTGATTTTTAATCTCATGCTTTACTTCCATTCCCGCTCCCTATTTTAGGTGTAACTGTGGGTGGCTTTCTCCCGGTTCGACCTTGAGATCCTTGTACTTCATCTGCTTTACTTTTTGGATCTCTCTATCTTATTGTCTAACCACTCCAAGTTTCCAACTCGCGCAGAATGGCTGAAAGTACGCCAGTGCGTCGCATGACAGACTAAATGTCATAAATCAACTAAGATGGGATCAGAATGAGAAGGCGGCCATGCATGCCGTGTTTTTAATTGTATAAATATATATATTATAGTTTAACTTATCTGGAGCTCTGAGAGATATATCCAACAAATCCCAAGGAGCTACAACCTTCGGTATCTCAAGAAAGTGACTTTCGCCAGGCAACGACAACGCAATAGACGGGTTCTGATGGTCAAGCGAGTAACTAACAAATATATAATGAAACATAAGATAGGTAAAAAAAAATTTAATACCCAGATTTCTTTTTTGATAAAACACTGAGGAATCTCTCTCTCTCTCTCTCTCTCTCTCTCTCTCTCTCTCTCTCTCTAGCGTGGATGGTTCATTAGTTGCAGCGCTCCAGGTGTTGATATTAAAGCTGTTTGTTCCAATTTGTGACGTCCTGGGATTTGGTCTGCCCTTTGTCCTTGCAACTCCCGTTAGTTTTAGAAGACGCATTGTCAGAAATTCTATGCAGTCATGGAAAAGCTTTTCCCCCGAAAGCTTTCTCTGCTTTGCTTTTACTTACTGCTTTGTTTTTGCTTTTTTTCAAGTTGACTATTTTTCCTTTTTGCTTAGTTTCTAACGGTACTAACTAATGATGTTGTATAAATTCTTTGTATAAATGCAAACTTTTCGGGAGAACACAAGTACAAAATTAGGAAATTCATTACACGGGGACATTAAATGCTGTTTATATAAAAGTGTCGTAATTTATGCAAAAAAGTAATATGTAATAAGATTCTAAACTGAAAGTATAATAGCCATGCATTACTCTGAAAAGCCTTTGCGTCTTTTTTTATCTTTATTAAGGAGCTTATGTGTTTGGTCGGGTTTGTTTGCCTTCTGCCTCTCTTTAAACAAGAGAAATTAGGATGAATTAATAAACGCGTTTACCTTTAGTTTTCTGTAAAAGAAAACTATTATGCTGGCTTTGTCCGTCCGTCCGCGCTTTTTCCTGTCCGCCCTCAGATCCTAAAAACCGAGGCTAGAGGTCTAAAAATTTGTATGTTGATCATCCACTCTCCAGTCATCAAACATACCAAATTGCAGCCCTCTAGGCTCAGTAGTTTTTATTTTATTTGAGGTTAAAGTTAGCCATAATCGTGAGTCTGGCAACGATATAGGACAGGCCGCCACCGGGCCGTGGTTAAAGTTTTATGGGCCGCTGCTCATAATGCATTATACCGAGACCACCGAAAGATAGATCTATTTTCGGTGGCCATGATTATACGCTGTACGGAAAACTCGATTGCACCGAAGAAACTTCAGCGCATGTTTGACTTGGTTTGGCTTGTGTTAAAATGCCCGATGTTGTAGGTTAAAGTTAAGGCCAAAGCCACAACATGGAATGCCCTCAGGATCAAGTCTAGTAGCGAACCATGCTTATTTGGCCACGAGATTGTGTGACAGGCTATCGGGAATCGAACTCTAGGCCTCGAGGAAGTTAGCTGAGAGCTATATGAGTGAACCTCGCCACGCAGACCCCTTGTCTGTCCCAAGTACAGCTGCATTCAGGTGTCACTTTGTGTCTGAATCTGGTCCTAAGAATTTGTTTACCGTTTAGCGTATTACCAATTAGGTAAATTTCATGGAGAAGACAACTTACTGTAGATTGTGAGGGTAAAGTTAAGTGACGAAAATACTTTCGTAATTTAGTTGACTGGCTTCTCGTACCTGTGGAGGAAGTAATGAAATAATTTGCAAATTTGGATCACGGAGATAATTTCAGAGGCAAATTTTTGCTTTCTTTTTTTTTTTTTTTTTTTTTAATTTTCTTAATACGGGTGGTATACTGATTGACAAACATCAGTCATCGCGTCTCTGCACACTAAGTACTTGCATTTTGCGGCTTTTGTTCATCTTAAAAACCACTGAACACTACACTGGTGTATTGATGTCTGCTCTTTTTCTGTCCTAGTCAAAAGTAATACTTTTGAGTTCAGCAGATAAAGGTCAGAGTTAGGTGAAGTAAACATTCATCCATCCATTTAGAATAGTGGGTTAGTATTCCTTCAAAGAAGGCATCGTGCTTACCCCATACAAATGGGAAAACAAGCACGTAAAAAAAAAGAAGAGTAATGCATTCTTTTAATCGCACCAAACAATTGAGAGCTTATGTATTTATTTCCTCTTTGGATTCTAATTCATGAGTTCGGGGAAATCGAAAACTCAGGATATTATCTATTGAAATTAGATGTATCTGATGAAAATGATGTCTCTCAATCTTATACTTGATATCACAGCTGTTTCCCGGGACACGCCCGATCTTGCCCAAACAACCCTCAAATTTATACATTTGTACTCTTGCACCCATTCCCAGGGCCTTTCTGACATTATAAGCTTTACCCCTTTCTTAGTTGTGTACTCTCCTGCTGTCTCTGCCACAATCACTTTGTCAGCTTCCCATTCTTGCACACACTGCCTTTTCACCTTTGTCTTATTAGGCGTCATTACAACTAGCTTTCTGTAACTGCTTTAGAAAAATACCATACATTTCTTCCCTACTGGACACCCCTCCACGCACATTGAAAATTACAAGACCTGGTATTTTATTTGTTCTTAGCTTTTTTAAATTGTATTTTAGGATGTATGCACACATGCAGTATATATAAACTATATATATATATATGTGTGTGTGTGTATATATACACACACAATACACATATATATATATATATATATATATATATATATATATATATATATATAAATACACACACACACACACACATACATACACACAAACTGCAACACCACATTTTCAACAAATCATTCTGTCCACATGACCAAACGACTTCGACCACTCTGCTCCACCTTCCTTCAGTGCTAAACATTGGACTGGATGGTGGTTGTAACCTATACAAATCAACTACATCTTTTTTCCCCGTGCTATACATACTTTTATTTACCCCCAGGCTCACTCTGACTATTATTCATTTCACCTTTATTCTCTTACCATGATTTGAAATTCTTTCACCGGTTTTACAACTTTTCTCCTTTGTCATCAGCTAAACCTTCATTTTCTGCAATTCTAAGCTACTCTTTGAGTACATTCTTTAAGTAACCTTGCTAAAGACAGAAAGCCACAATTACATTAAGTAAAGGATACAATCCAGCCATTCCATGCAGATCTTTTTAGAGGTACATCACTAGAAGCTGGTTATAACCCTCTTAACATTATTGCTATCGGCTGTACTTTCCTCGGCTTCCAAAGCACCCCATAACATATAAAACTAAAGAGTCCGTGTCAAAATGCATAATATAAAAAGCTATGAGTAAAAATGTTCGAAAACGAGAAAATAGTAAAATGAATGTCGGAAATTAGAACAAAAGGAAACCTGTGGTCGTTACTACTATCGTTAGACAAAGGGCGATGTGTATATGACGAGATTCTTTGGGTAAATAGTGCTGCATATTTTACTAACATATTCAAAACTTCTTTTCGGAGGATTACCGAACCTCACTCAGCAAAATCTGAAACCGATATTCCGATATCTGAATCCGCTCGAGCGAGACTTCAGAATTAGGGGAGAAGTTATGAAACTTGTTTCCTGTACTTTCACAGCTTTATAAAAGTTGGGCGATTTTTTTCTTCTTCTTCTTTGAATGGGCATTTTCCAATACGAAAATTTCGTGCAGGATGAAGGATAAGGGCCCATCCTGATTAAAGAATGATGGGCAACTATAACTTTTGGAGGAGTAACGCGTATTTGGTAGGGACAATAAAACTGTTTTTTCTTATATATATATATATATATATATATATATATATATATATATATATATATATATATATATATATATATATATATATATATATATATATATATATATATATATTATATATATATATATATTTGAGTGAGTGACACCAGACTGGTTTCTTAGAAGGTCTCAGGGAGTGAGACTACTTCCCCCACGCCGTTTTGCTTAACCGCAGTAGGCACTAAAACGAATGCGGCTGAAAGGACTCGTGGCTATTGGGCTGGAAGCAAAATCAGGGTCGAGCAAACATAACTGAGTAATATATATATATATATATATATATATATATATATATATATATATATATATATATATATATATATATATATATATATATATATATATATATATATATATATATATATATATATATATATATACATTGTGTGATATATAATGATCTATGTATACATATATATATACAAACACACACACATATATATATATATATATATATATATATATACACATAAACATGTTGCAATGTTCATCAAGAAGTCTCAGTCAGAAAACATGAAAATTGTACTGACCCGTCAATAACTTTTACCAGTCTGTCTATGATGGATTCTCAAGCGTAAAAATATTGAAATGGATGATTATGAGAGTTTAGACATACAAATTATAACTTCTCCTCTTCGAATCTCTAGACTTCTGTTCGCCGGACGTGGTAGACTGATTGATTTTACGAAACTGAGGCTGTCAAGCCAAGCAATCGAACTCTTTCAGCCATTCAGCGCTTAAGTCAGTGAAAAGAGGGAGTAGTTGGGCAACAAGGTACAGAGATACAGGAAGTAAATGAGATGGAATAAAAGGATGAAAACGTGGAACTGGCAGAGAACCCCGCTGTTGCGCTAAGAAATAACAGTTAGAGGTGTTGGACAGCAAGATTGAAGAGAGGGAGCGGGAATAAAGAAGAATTAAAAGCCTAGTAAGTGGGTGCATTTTGGGCCGCAGGACGCTACAAACACCCTTTATAACTGCACCGCGTGATATATACCGACGGCACTACCTCTCTGCGAGGGTACTTGGATGTTGACTATATTTGAATGAAATATAATCTAAAATATCGCGCTTCTACACCATTCCATTTCACTTCTCGGCACAAATACGAACTTTTAATATACTCCGTGAAAAATGTTCATATTTTATTACAGAGTCCGTATTGTATGGGTACAAATCATTCCTGAATAGCGTACAGGGAAGATTCTTGGTGGTTTACAGTAGTAAGCAAGGTCGACCACTGGTTACAAGAATTGATAATTTTCTCAACAGAGATTCCGTTGTGATTATAAAATTGTTCAGGTTTGATTTTTTTTTTTTTTTGCAGTCCTTCATGATGGGACTGAATTAGTTTCATTTCTTGTTGGGGAAAAACATGAAGGAATAGATGTAATCTACCTAAAAGAAGGCAGCTTGATCGATTCGTTGATAAATAGAACTGATAATAGGAGGAATGACAGAGAAAATTGGAATGAGATGGTCGAAAGATGAAACTGAATAGAATAGATTACCTCATTCTACACGGCGTCTTCTGGACCTAAAGCCTGGTTCACACTATGCCAGTAATTTAGTCAAGTGGCGAGTAGTTTAGTTACTACTTTCCTACTAAACTGATCAATTTCGTTCGCACAACCAGTCAAGTAGAGTACATTAGTGTGTAAAACATCGCTAGATGAACAGGCAACGCAGCAAAGCTAAAAAGGCTAATAAAGATATAGCCGTTTTTAACCAATTTTAACCTTATCACAGCTGGAAAAAAACATCTTACTAACATGAAATTATAATTAAATTTGTTATTTGGGTTTCAACGAATATGATAATTAGGTAAATAACACTATTTTAATCGTAAAAAGGAAATAAAATAATATTAGGTATGTTTAAATCCCATAAATTTAATGGGAAAAACTATTACATATATTGATTCTTTCAAACATAAAAAAATACAGCTCCAAACATTTTGTTAAAGTAAACTCTCTTAATTGAATAAACACATTTTGAACAAGGTGTGTTTGTGAAACAATAATGCCCCGTGGGTAACCAATCAAAAGTTATGGCCAGATTAAAGTTTTTGCAGACACAAAGACGGACAGATGAAAAACTATATGCCCTCAGAATCACTGATTACGGAGGCATAAAAATAGAAAATACCTGATGTTCTTGATTTTCGCTTATATCTCCTTCTCTCCAAATCCAGGTATATCCATGGTTTTCTCCAAATCAGCGTAGGCACTTTGTGTGTGTGTAATATTGATTTTGTTTATTTTTATACTGTGGACATTTAACATTCCACAAGCTCTCATGTTGTAAATATTTTGAAATAAATTTTAGTGTTGTCTCTTCATTCCATCGAAGTGCCATTTCTGCGGCAACGTTACAACTCATGAACTCCACTAAATTACTAAATTCAACACGTGTTCTCACTGGTTTAGTGGACGAATGACAAGTGGGCGGAGCTACTACTTGACCGTAAAAATAGAACATTTTGGATCGACTAAACACTAAATCACTAAATTGCTTACTAAACTAAACTACTTGACTAAACTGTTTGGTGTTCAGACACGTTTAGTAGCTAAATTACTCGCCACTTGACTAAATTACTGGCATAGTGTGAACCAGGCTTTAGGGTCGAATGTAAATAGAAGAATCTGATTTGCAGTGTTATTTGGCTGCTGATTTAGCTATAGAAACGGGGTTACCGTATCACTGTACCATACATATGTAAATATATGAAAAGAGACCAGATTTCAGTCCAGAGAAGACATCATGCAGAATGCCACGGACCAGCTGCGCGCCATCTCTAAAGAGACATTCTAGCGCTGCTTCCGACAGTGGCAGAACCGTTGGGAGAAGTGTGTGGCAGCCCAAAGGGACGGCTTTGAAGGAGATTAGTGTAAGATAGTTGTATCTGAAGACGAGTATTTTTTATGAATAAAGGTCGGATATGTGTTAACACCTCGTAAATATATATTGTCACGATGCGTACCAAGTACCTGGTTATTACACAACTAATCTCAAAATTCAAAAATATACCTCACTTCAGCCAGATACCTGAACTCTCATAACATTAATTGTTACGACTGAGTACTCTAAAGGTAACATTGATCCCTTAAGAAAAAACTTATTTATCAACCACTTGAAAAATCAAACTAAGTCTATCAGAATATGTGTGAGGTATCAAAAAATTTAAACTAGAAATATTCTAGAGTAAAAGGGCATCACTCCATCAAAAAACTCTAACTGTTTCCCTGGTCTTAATTCACTTTAGCAAAACTAAAAGAACAAAACATGTTTATCACTTTGCCTTATGCACACACAATCAATCCTATTCACTGATGGTCAATAAATGAAACACTGTTTTTCTAAAAATGTTAAATACAAAAATTTATTTTCAAATTCAAAGTTTATAATTAGAATTCACAATTAATTAGAATTCACAATCTGAAAAATTTATTATTACTTGAAAATAACACAACACTCAATTAATTCTTGAATTAAATTATGAAACAAAACTAATTCACAAAAAACTTTATCAGGAATTTAAATTAATCAAGCAAAATTTAAACTATCAAGAATTACTCAAGATTTGAAAAGAAAATCTCAATAAATGAAATCAAGTATGCAATGTTAAATTATACCAAGAAATATTTAAAATGCTACGTAAATAAATGTTACATCACAAACACAAAAAATGTGAAAATATAAAGAGATTGTAAATAGAAAAACACACAAAAATACACAAAGATTTATCAATAATGATTTCATTTGTTCAAAAACCTCCTAACTTATCATACCATGGTATTAATAAGTAAAATTCACGTTACCTTACACAACTTGTGAAAACCTCTGTAAATCACTTGCTGCAGCTGCGTTACACAAAACACACTTTTTTACCAGGCGCCGTTACAAACTAAATAACTTTGCTAAATTCAGATCTCAAAAGTTAATGTTAATATGTGACCACAAAATACTACGTTAAAAGTGATCTCTTCCTAAGAACGAGAGAGAGAGAGGGAACCAAATCGACTGGTCTCAGAAATCAGAATGAAATAGATTTTAGGATTCCAGTAATACGTGAAACAATTACATGATGTCATTAAAGCATTTTGGGTGCGAGATACAAAAGTTCTAGAAGCAGGGAAGTGACGTCATTAAAGCGTTTTGGGTGTGAGATACAATGGAGAAGCTTCTAGAAGAAAGTTACGTCATCCCAGCAAAACGTTTTGAACGCAATCTTACAAAACATGACGTAATTGATCAGGACACGTATTCTTTCTCTCAAAGTGGCATACGTGACTCAAACAACGCATGTAACAACATGAAATCACTCGTCTTGAGCCCGTATGGGACGAATCGGCATTTGTTTTCAAAAGCTGTCATCATTAACCCAAAACAAAGCGTCCCTCTTATCTCAACTGATGACAATTGAAATGAAACAAGCCCTGGTGGACACACACACATGTTCATAAGCTACGCTTTTATCAAGAAAGATATTCATTCCAAATTACGTTACTATTAAAATTGTATTAACAATTCTAAATTACGCTATAAAGTTACTTAATCATTAGTACTTTTGAGATCTGATGCCAAACTAAATATGACACTTCAACGATCATTATCATTAAACATAACACATGAAAAAAGTAAATATGTCAAAATTATAGGAGGATATACGTATTACAAGGCAATATCATGAAATTCCTCCCCCCAGAAGATTACTTATCCCGGGTTTGAATCCAACGATTCACAACGGGATAAATAATCTGCTATGACATTATCTTTTCCTGAAATATGTTTAACACTTACATTATACGGTTGTAGGCATAAAGACCACCTGGTCAGTCTCATATTATTATTTTTCATCTTATTGATGAATGAGATTGGGTTGTGATCCGACAACACTAAAATTTCTTCATTCCTAGGTCGGTTCACATACACTTCAAACTTTTTCAATGCTGTGATTAATGCTAATGTTTCTTTTTCGATTGTTGAGTAAGTTTTCTGGTGCTTTTTCAACTTTGAAGACATGAAACATACTGGATGGAAGATTTTGTTGTCATCTTCTTGAAGTAGAACAGCTCCAATTCCACAATCGGATGCATCAACTTGTATCACGAACTTTTTATTGAAGTCTGGAGCTTGAAGCACTGGTCTTGAAGTTAATATGGCTTTAACCTTCTCAAATGATTCTTGACATTCTGGAGTCCAATCAAACTTTCTTTTAGGACTGGTTAAGTCAGTTAAGGGAGCTACTACGGCTGAGAAATTTGGACAGAATCGGCGATAAAATCCAGCCATGCCCAAAAATCTTTGTAGCTGTTTTCCTTGTAGCAGGAGGGGTAGCCTTACGGATACCTTCTACATTAGCATCAACAGGAGCGAGAAGGCCTTTTCCAACTTCAAATCCTAGATACTGTACAGTTGCCTTTCCAAACTCACCTTTTTGTAAGTTGATTGTTAGTCCTGCTTCCCGAAGTTTCTTGAACACTTTCCTTAATATCTTCAGATGTTCTTCCCATGTATTAGAATAAATCACAATGTCATCAAGGTATACACCTACTCCTTCTATTGATCCTAGTAGTTGATCCATCACTCGCTGGAATGTTGCAGGTGCATTCATCAGACCAAACGGCAAAACAGTGTATTGATACAGTCCAAAAGGAGTAATGAAAGCTGACAGCAACTTAGCATTCTCATCTAAGGGAATTTGATAATATCCTTTCAACAAGTCTATCTTGGAAACAAATTTGGCTTGCCCAATATTATCAAGTAATTGATCAATAAGAGGCAAGGGATAATTGTCAGCCACACTGATGGAATTCAGTTTCCTATAATCAGTACACATCCTAAATGAGCCATCTGGTTTCTTCACTAACACACAAGGAGAACTATAATGACTTGAACTGGGTTCTGCTAATCCATGCTGCAACAAATATTCAACTTCTTTCTTCAAAACATCTCGATGAAAAGATGATAAGCGATAAGCTCTCATTTTAAAAGGTTTTCCATCATCTCTGATCTTTATCTCATGCTTTGTCAGATTGGTACATCTGCAAAAATTTCAGGGAAACTTTGAATCACTTCACTTAATTCACTACTTTGCTCAACACTCAGATGTTTTAGTTTATCTTCCAAATTTTCTAATATTGAATTGTTCATCTTGTTTTCAGCTCCCAATTCGTAGCCGTCATCGTCCTCTGTGAAGGAAGTTGTCAGTGTTATTGACACTGTTTCAGTTTTAGTCTCTGAGAAGTAAGGTTTCAAGAGATTCCCATGTATCTTCCTCTGTCGTTTCCTTCTTCCTGGTGTTTCAATCACATAAGTTCGATCACTTAACTTCTCTGTTATCCTATAAGGACCTTGAAACTTATTGGTAAGGGGAAATCTTTTCACTGGTAAGAACACTAGAACTTGCTGTCCAATATTAAAATTTCTTAGCTTAGTCTTAGCATCATATTTTCTTTTCATTTTCTCTTGACTTATTTTCAAATTTTCTAAAGAGAATTTTCTAATTTCTCTTAACCTTTTCCTCAAGTTCTTCACATATTCTCCTTGGATTTCCTCTTGATTTTCTTCCCAATTCTCTGCAAGAATCTTCAATGGACCTCTAATGTCTCGACCAAAAATCATTTCATTTGGTGAACATCCCATGCTTTCTTGATAAGCATTCCTAACTTCAAATAACATCAAAGGTAAACCAGCATCCCATTCTCTTCCTGATTCATTACAATACTTAGTTAACATACTTTTCAATGTCTGGTGGAACCTTTCCAAGGCTCCTTGAGTCTCTGGATGATAAGCAGTTGATAACTGTTGTTTTACTCCTAACAAGTTCATCACATCCTGGAATAATTTTGAAGTAAAGTTCGTTCCTCTATCACTTTGCACAATTTCTGGTATTCCAAACTTGGAGAAAAACTCCACCAACTTCTCAGCAATTACCTTTGCACTTATACTTCTTACAGGAATCGCCTCAGGATACCTAGTCACTGGACACATTAATGTTAATAGATATTCATTTCCTTTCTTTGTTTTCGGAAGTGGCCCAACCACATCTATAATTACCTTGCTAAAGGGTTCTCCTCTAACTTCTATGGGATGTAGGGGTGCTTTCTGAATGGTTTCATTTGGTTTTCCAGCTATCTGGCATGTGTGACACATTCTGCAAAATTTGCTAACATCCTTGTGAAGTCCAGGCCAGAAAAAATACTTCATAATCTTCTCAACAGTCTTTCTGATTCCCATATGTCCAGACTCATGCGCTACTGCTACAACTTGTTTCCTCAATGGATATGGAATCAAAATTTGATGATATTCGCCCCATTCAGCATTTCCTGGTATATCTGCAGGTCGATGCTTCCTCATTAGTAATCCTTCCTTTAGATAATAACAGGTGGAGGTTTGTTGCATCTCTTCTTGATCAAAAACTCTGAAGAACAGATCAGCCAACGTTGTATCCCTCTTCTGCAGTTTCATTAGCTTCTCTCTAGTCACTTGACCAACTTCAAGGGCTGAACTCTCCATATCTGCTAACTCTGCCTCTGTAGTTTCACTACTATCTTCAGGAACACTTTGACTACTCCGAGTCTCTTGACTAACAACAGGATCCTCTTCTTCTTGGGAAATCTCTTCATTACTACCACTAGGGGAAACTTCACTTTCCTGGAACAGCTCTTCTAAGCTTAAAGATCCGTCACTTGATTCTTCTGGTGCAGGTAAATCCTCAGTATTGTCACTTGCAGACATAGTTCTCTTCATACTCCTGGTAGTTACACAACTTGGAAACAGGTGGGGGTTTTTCTTCTCTAAATCTACAGTAGGACTAACCCTTAATGGTCTGTCTGTCACTATAGGACAAGGAACAAATGGTACACCACCAACTTCATTACCCAGTAAAACATGTACACCTTCAACAGCTAGTGAGTCCTTTACAGCAAAATCAACATTTCATGTCACCAATTCACAGGACAAATGCAAGCGGCATATAGGAGTTACCTCCTCCCCTCCTATACCCTTCAAAATAACTGAATCTCCGGTGAGATTCTTCTCCAACTGTGGGTGAGCACCACGAACTACCACACTATGGTTACTCCCCGTATCATGTAATACTTTGACTGGTACCTGCACACTTCCTCCTTGAGTTGTCAGCGTACCTTCATAGATATATGGCTTAAAAGCCTCCAAGCTGCTCAGCCACTCACTGCTTGAAGTTACATTTCCACTGGTTGCTAAACACTCTGCTTGTTTAGTCTCAGTCGTTCCCACACTGCTCTTCGTAGTTTGCTTCACCTGGTTACCTTTAACCACTTGACCAACTGGTTTGGTCTGCTGTTGTGTCTGATAACAATCTCGACTGTAGTGTCCTACTCTTCCACACTTGTAGCAGACAACATTAGTCTTCTGTATCTGTCTTGAGAACAGACTGGATGATGAGGATTTAACATTTAATTGCTGAGGGGTGTTACCTGACTTTGTATTGGCATAGCCACTAGAAGGATTTCCAGTTGTAATGTTCCTGAAATTTGGATGAGACCTGAAACCTGTGCGTTGTTGGTTCTGGTACTTGACATTATAATTTCTTTTGCTAGAAATTATATTAAAACCTTCGCTCAATGTAGCAGCTTTGTCAAGTTTTTTAACCTCTCTCTCTCTTAAATAGGCTCTTATGTGTTCAGGAATTCCTCTAAGATATTGTTCTAGGACTACTAACTCTTCAAGTTCGTCCATAGATTTAACTTTAGCAGCCTCCAACCATCGTTTAAAACATCTTCTTACTTTGTAGGCATAATCCAAGAAAGTTATCTTGTCATCCTTTCTCAAAGATCTGAATCTTTCATTATAATATTCAGGGGTCATCTGGTAAACTTGTAGCACATTGTGTTTGAGTACCTTGTACTCTTTACACTGATCAGCTGATAAGGCTAAATAGGCACTTCTTCCTTTACCAATAAGAACACTTTGTAACAAGACCAACCATTTATCCTCTGGCCATCCCGTACCTGAAGCTACCTTTTCAAAGTGATCAAAAAACTCATCTGGAGCTTCTTCTGTAAATTTTGGAATTAATTTCTGCACTCTTACTACATCAAATACAGGGTCTGAATTACCTTGAGTAGGGTTAGATGGTGTTACAGGTAATGTGGATCGAGCTTTTATTAACTCCATCTCCCTTTCATGTCTTGCTCTTTCTCTTTCCTCTTTTGCTCTTTCTCTCTCCTCTTTTGCTCTTTCTCTTTCTTCTTCTGCTGCTTTTTCTTCTTCTCTTTCCTTTCTTTCTCTTTTCTCTCTATCTTCTCTTTCTCTTTCTACTTGCATTTTCTCTCTTTCAGCCTGTATCCTCAGCTTAATCAAATTTTCTTCTGCTTCTATACGTCTTAGTTTCTGCTTCTGCATCACTTTTTCTTTCTTTGCTCATGTTTATCTGTAAATTCTGCCTCAGCTGCATTCAACAATTCCTTGCGCCTCTCCTAACTCTTCATCTACTTTACCAGAGTCCATCAATGCTTGGATTGCAATATATTTGATTTGTGCCTTAATCATACCACTAGACACATTACCCCCACATGCCACTGTTAAAGCAATCCACTGTGCCTTAGTCAGGTTGGATTCAGATAACTCTTGGATGGAAGGAGTTGCTAAAAACTTCTGAACATTGAACAGAGCCATTTTCTCTAAGTTACTCAACTAAATAATTCACAATACAAAGCAAAAAATAACTATGTGGTCACTCTCCTATCAAAATATATCCCTAACACCACCAGTATAAACCATAAACCAGAGTGATATTTTGTTTTGTTCCACGGGTCTCTGGGCACCAAACAATATAATGTCACGATGCGTATCAAGTACCTGGTTATTACACAACTAATCTCAAAATTCAAAAATATACCTCACTTCAGCCAGATACCTGAACTCTCATAACATTAATTGTTATGACTGAGTACTCTAAAGGTAACAGTGATCCCTTAAGAAAAAACTTATTTATCAACCACTTGAAAAATCAAACTAAGTCTATCAGAATATGTGTGAGGTATCAAAATTTAAACTAGAAATATTCTAGAGTAAAAGGGCATCACTCCATCAAAAAACTCTAACTGTTTCCCTGGTCTTAATTCACTTTAGCAAAACTAAAAGAACAAAACATGTTTATCACTTTGCCTTATGCACACACAATCAATCCTATTCACTGATGAGTCAATAAATGAAACACTGTTTTTCTAAAAATGTTAAATACAAAAATTTATTTTTAAATTCAAAGTTTATAATTAGAATTCACAATTAATTAGAATTCACAATCTGAAAAATTTATTATTACTTGAAAATAACACAACACTCAATTAATTCTTGAATTCAATTATGAAACAAAATTAATTCACAAAAACTTTATCAGGAATTTAAATTAATCAAGCAAAATTTAAACTATCAAGAATTACTTAAGATTTGAAAAGAAAATCTCAATAAATGAAATCAAGTATGCAATGTTAAATTATACCAAGAAATATTTAAAATGCTACGTAAATAAATGTTACATCACAAACACAAAAAATGTGAAAATATAAAGAGATTGTAAATAGAAAAACACACAAAAATACACAAGATTTATCAATAATGATTTCATTTGTTCAAAATTTCCTAACTTATCATACCATGGTATTAATAAGTAAAATTCACGTTACCCTACACAACTTGTGAAAACCTCTGTAAATCACTTGCTGCAGCTGCGTTACACAAAACACACTTTTTACCAGGCGCCGTTACAAACTAAATAACTTTGCTAAATTCAGATCTCAAAAGTTAATGTTAATATGTGACCACAAAACACTACGTTAAAAGTAATCTCTTCCTAAAAACGAGAGAGAGAGAGGGAACCAAATCGACTGGTCTCAGAAATCAGAATGAAATAGATTTTAGGATTCCAGTAATACGTGAAACAATTACATGATGTCATTAAAGCATTTTGGGTGCGAGATACAAAAAGGGAAGTTCTAGAAGCAGGGAAGTGACGTCACTAAAGCGTTTTGGGTGCGAGATACAATGGAGAAGCTTCTAGAAGAAAGTTACGTCATCCCAGCAAAACGTTTTGAACGCAATCTTACAAAACATGACGTAATTGATCAGGACACGTATTCTTTCTCTCAAAGTGGCATACGTGACTCGAACAACGCATGTAACAACATGAAATCACTCGTCTTGAGCCCGTACGGGACGAATCGGCATTTGTTTTCAAAAGCTGTCATCATTAACCCAAAACAAAGCATCCCTCTTATCTCAACTGATGACAGTTGAAATGAAACAAGCCCTGGTGGACACACACACGTGTTCATAAGCTACGCTTTTATCAAGAAAGATATTCATTCCAAATTACGTTACTATTAAAATTGTATTAACAATTCTAAATTACGCTATAAAGTTACTTAATCATTAGTACTTTTGAGATCTGATGCCAAACTAAATATGACACTACAACAATCACTATCATTAAACATAACACATGAAAAAGGTAAATATGTCAAAATTATAGGAGGATATACGTATTACAAGGCAATTTCATGAAAATATATATATATACAGTCAACATGCGTAATCAGTCATTATATATAATGCCTAAATTTCAGTCAGATATCGAAATGCACTTAGGGGACATTTAATCCCCAGGATAGTATAAATATATATAAACATGAGTCACCTATACTGTTTATATGTGTTTATATAGCCCTATATATATATTCAAATATATTTCGCCGTGTTTAGTACTAGCTACTGGGGATCAAATGTCCCTAAAGTGCATTTATATATATCTGACTGAAATTTCAGGCATTTCGTATATAATGACTGATTACGCATGTATGATGTAATATATATATATATATATATATATATATATATATATATATATATATATATATATATATATATATATATATATATATATATATATATATATATAAAGGGTCGACTTGAAAGAGATATAGCCCTACAAAAAATTTGTAAAATCCTGAAAAAAAGATTAATTCACTTTTCTGCTCTCCACGTTGTTCCCTAGACTTCCCGTGTTGATTGCTTTCTGTAAGAGCTTATGGGAAAGTTAAAAATAATAATAAATAAATAAATAGACTATTTACTACAACCCATCACTCCTGGTGATCAATTCACATCGACAAATCAGTCTTCATTAGCATCGTTCACCGCACTCCAAATCCTAGCAGCTTTATTCGTCCAGAAACCAGTAATGAGTCGTTGTCAATTTTCGTAACAGCATTTCATTGGAATTGTAAATAAAAATTATAATCATGGAAACTCATCTCCCAGATGTCTTTAGAAATGGGACTTTGGTTTATTATATAATGACATGAAGTTGCAGTAAAGAACATCTTGATTCCCTTTGAAAGAATGTTTAACATGAATATTGGGTGAGGTAAACGAATTTGCTATATTATATCGGCAATCTATCAGTTCCTCATTGGATGGGTGGATATCGTACTCGGCTAGCACTCTCCTAGGCCCGCGTTCAATTCTCCGGCCGGCCAATGAAGAATCAGAGGAATTTATCTCTGGTGATAGAAATTAATTTCTCGGTATAATGTGGTTCGGATTCCAAAATAAGCTGTAGGTCCCGTTGCTAGATTAACCAATTTGGTTCTTAGCCACGTAAAATGAGTATAATCCTTCGGGCCAGACCTAGGAAAGCTGTTAATCAGCTCAGTGGTCTGGTTAAACTAAGGTATACTTAACTTTCGGCAATCTATCCTTTTATTAACTCTCTCCCTCGAGTTGCCAACTATCATTTTTATCACTCGCCCACAGAGGATGGAATCTTACCACTTGTTGAATAATAGAGATTTTAGGATAATGGCTGTTTATTCTGTTGAGAAGAAATTTAAAATAGAAAGAAAAGAAGAAGGAATGTTAGGGTGGGTGATTTAGTGATAAGACATATATTATAGATTTAATCTTCACTTAGCTCAGTAACTCCCCCTACCGGAACTATCACGAAGCAGGGAACTCACAATTTTTTGTATTTATTGTAACTGTAGAATCAATATGTTCACGGCACCCGTAACATTCGCTCAGTTATTGTAGGATAATAATCACTTCTGGTTGATAAGGCTTAAAGTTCCTAGGCCTAATATAATCTCTAATACCCAAACTATTCAGAATTCAAGTCCTCTTGTTTCAGTGTAATAACAATTAGATGTGTTTATTATTGAACGATATTCTTATTTCAAAACAAATTTATTTTGATATCAAGTGCAAGAATAATCACATATCTGTACGCTCATGTAGAAAGGGTATTGAGCCATAATGATTCATGCAAGCTAAAATCAATTCTATTATTCATAATCATAATTAACGTACATCATTAGAAGAATCCTCGGACGATCGTTTTACGAATATGGCTGCATCTAACTTGAACCAGTTCGGAATGCACAGGACAACAACAAGTACAAAATGCGCCGAAGTTTCTTCTGCGCAATCGATTTTTCTGTACAGCGTATAATGCTGTATGAAACTTTCAGCTGCGGCCCATGAAACTTTCAACCGTGGCCCTCTGGTGGCCTGTGCCAGACGCACGATCATGTCTAACTTTAACCTTAAATAAAGTAAAAACTTCTGAGGCTTGAGGCTGCAATTTAGTATGTATGATGATTGGAGGGTGGATGATCAACATACCAATTTGCAGCCCTCTAGCCTCAGTAGTTTTTCAGATCTGAGGGCGGACAGAAAACTAAAAAGCCGAATTTCTCGACTAAGTAGCCGCCCCCACCAAAAACAAATAAATAAATGAATAAATAAATGAAGAAGTGAACGGGGAATTTAAATGGACAGCCAGCCTTCTTTTGTCGAGAATGTTTGAAAAGTTTGGATACCAGAACCTCTGAGACAAGGTCCTAATGAAAACTAACTTCCGACATCCGGAAGTTTCGGAGCTCCGAGGAAGGAGATGTAATTAATAGCAGTCACTCAGAGGGAAACTCGTTGTAAGAGGAAATTTTATTACTTTCGTATATTTTCCCCTCGAGTTTATCAGTAAATTTGGGTCGTGTCTGCCGCTAACAATGTTTCCTGACTTCCTTTTATGAAGGGAACTGGGAAGAGTCGGGTAGGAATGAAAAACGCGAAACTTTTGGGAGCTGTTTTTAATTATGTGGAGAGAATTGGCTGTAATGAAACCCGAACTTTGGCTTAGTTAACTGCGAGTGACTGGGCATAACTTCCACCGGAAACTTCTGACTATGGTGAACCCTCTCCTAATAAGAGGTGTAATTACGTCATCTTATTGTAAGCAGCCACTTCTTTACGTGCGCTCTCGTAAGGATCATCGGGGTTTTCCTTCTCGACAGTGCAAGAGGAAATAAATACTCTTTTACACTCTCGCGTAAACAAAACGATTGTGGTCCGCTCTTTATCCTTTTATAAACGGCTAGTTTTAATGCCTGAAAGCAGACATACATAGTTTCAGTTACCATAAAACATTTCAGGTCTTGGTTATTTTATTTAGATTAAGCCCGCCTATGACAACACGGACATTATTTTACTTACAGGTGGCCCGTACTTTTGGGTAAACTGTCGAAGAGAGCGAGAACCACAGGAACTGTTCAAGTCAAAACTTTCACGAGATCTTACAAAACGTGTTTGATAGTTTTACTAATTTTAGATTTGTTCGGTATTCTATGTTGTCATTAACCGCTTGAAACGGGATAAGAAATATATAAAAATATAGATATATAGATCTGAATAGCGCCCACTTACAAGATACTGTATTATATCTCGCTGTGACAAATGAATCCTCCCCTCGTTAGATATAACAAACCGGTAACTGAGGAGCGAAAACTCAATGCTTCAAGAATATTTTGGAAAATACTTGTGCATATTTTTTGGGAAGTATCAAGATGCCTGGCCGCTGGACTACGGAACTCCACTCAGCAAAATCTGAAACCAATATTCCAATATCTGAATCCGTTCGATCAAGGCCTCAAAATTAATGGAAAAGCAAAGCATGCTGTTGATCTCTCTTTCAGAAGCTTATAAAGTTAGCGAGTTTATTATTATTTGGGGAGAGGGGCGTGAGCATTTTTGGAGGCCTTGATTTGGGGAGTTCGTTGGGTTGGATCGTAATTGGTCTTAAAACTTTAAAAAAAATCAGATGTTGAGCAGTTGTGTTTTCGAGACACAAATGGTAATTCGAGAATAAATACGGGAATTCATAGATAATAGTGCTTCAGACATAAATGGTAATTTGAGAATAAAAACGAGAATTCATAGATAATAATGGCTAAGTGGAGTTTATTCGGAAAAAGTAGCTATATATATATATATATATATATATATATATATATATATATATATATATATATATATATATATATATATATATATATATATATATATATATATATATAACATATAGGACATTGTGCCTGAACAGTAATTGGCTAATTTAAGAACAACACTTAAAGAATTATAAGTGAATGATTAATTATACATTTAAAAAAATCGTGATATATAAAGAAAATCTCTGGGCTTACGCATCTCTGAAGCTTATTTAAATTCAAAGATTAAACCAAGATTAAGTTTAACATAATATTATAAACTTTATCTTACTTTATATTACGCGATGAGTGTCAACAAAGTATCAGATCATGAAGAGAATCAGATAACTATTAGTAAGACCGGATTACTACAAGCTCAGTCTTGAAAACTCTTGCTAATGAAATATGGACCTGAGGCTGTTCGTCCTTTCATTAGGTTAGTCCTCTTAACTTTCCCATCTAGATATTCTTCTCTTTATTAGGTAACAGGTAAACTCTGTCAAATTTTTTTCTCTGAGCTTTAGTAAGGGAATCTTGTTGTATTTTGATAGATAACTTGACGCCTTTTTTTCTGGTGAACATAATGCTTCGATTCCAGTTTTTACTTTGGCTTTCCTTCAAGACTCCCACAACACAAACCTTGATTCCTTTCGTTTACACAGCAACGTTGTGATTATCTGTGATTACCTGTTGCAGAGCTTCATTTTATGTTCTAAATAACTAGAAATAAAACTACACAAGTAAAAAATGCACCGAAGTTTCTTCCCCGCAATCGAGTGTTCTGTACAGCGTATAATGCTGTATGAAACTCTCAGCCAAGATCCAAGACACTCTCAGCCACGGTCCATGAAACTTTCAGCCACGGCCCGGTGGTGGCCTGTGTTGTTGGCACCTATAGCGGTGCCAGACGCACTATCATGGCTAACTGTAACCTTAAATAAAATAAAAACTACTGAGGCTAGAGGGCTGCAATTTGGTATGCTTTATGATTGGAAGGTGGATGATCAACATACCAATTTGCAACCCTCTAGCCTCAGTAGTTTTTAAGATCTGCGGCCGGACAGAAAAAGTGTGAACGGACAGAAAAGTAGCTATCTCAATAGTTTGCTTTTACAGACTGCTAGGATAAACCTTAAGGGCCCCATAGACGTTACGATCGCCGGATCCGGTCGTCACAACCGGAAGTAAACCTCACTGTCTACGGTGTTCTCCTCCTACCAAAAGTGGTCGGAGTCCGTCGGCCTCTCCGACCAGCTTGCAACCTGCCGTTGTCAGGTTCATGGCTTCCGTTTTAATTCAGGTGGCCGGAAGCCTCCACGTCTATGGCATGATCTCAAGATTTACTTCAGTTTCAATCAGACGCTAAAAGGGTAACATGGCAGCTACGTCGGCAGATGAGTTCTTGGAGGAGTCTATTGACCGTCGTAGGAAAGCGAAATAAGACATGATAAATTAGTTTGAAAATTGCTATATATAAGGATACAATATTATATATTTATTAGAATATATAAACCTATGTTTCTATAGCCAAGTATATGTATAGTAAATTTTCAATTTTTTTATATACACAAAATTTTTAATTTATACAATGAAAATTGAAATATAATGGAAAATATTATCATAAATATTTTATTTTATGTATAAAAATAACAATATAATATAAACAATATATATATATACATACATATACACACAACATACATATATATATATATATATATATATATATATATATATATATATATATATATATATATATATATATATATATTATTATGATTAGCAAGAATTCGCTAGCAAATTGCCTCCCCCCCTTTTTGTTGTTGTTTGTTCTGTTGTTTTCATTTACTGCCAGCCGGCCGATCGATAGACCATCTGTCTATCGACTTAAAAACAAGGGTTTAAAAGATTAAAGGCGCTCCCATTTTTGATAAAGATCTTTCCTTCGAGGGCAAAAGTAATCTGGCTTGGGTGTTTCTCCTACAGGCCAAAACCTCCCCTGCGGGCAGCAGGTGCAATGAGTCAAACATCTGTGTTGGGCGCACCCCTGCCCCATAGGAGGGGATAAAAGCAAAAGCCCACGAGGTCTCGACACACACGCGGGCTGGAAGATATGGAATGAACTTGACGTCCCCAACACCTGGCCCCATCGATGCCCTTGCATCCTAACCACGTGGCCCTTTCCAAAAGTATACTTTTCCTCGTGCCCTTCGACCGTATTCCTCGAGCCCACACGCCATTGCTTGGAGTTTCGAGGAGTCCCCATCGCCTTGCCCCCTTTACGGAAGCCTTGCATCTCACCACGTGGAAGAAACTCGTCCTCGGAAATCGCAAGTCATCCACGGACCGCCTTCTCTACGCCCCTCGGAAAATCTGCTAAGGTAAAGTGCCCTGGAAGAGCCCCATTTCAGTCACGCTTTTGTCTCGTAATATTTTCTTAAAGAGAAAGCCAGAAATCTCCCTTGTCTAATGTCCGTGCGCCTCTTGCATCGGCAGTATTAATTCTTTATTACTCCTTTGGCACCCTCAGTGCAGCTTCGAATTCATTATTCTTTTGTCTATTTTCATTACTGGCGTATAATGTGCATATCTCTCATTTCAGAGGATCCTATTTCGTGGAAGCTTCTCGGACTGTGTCTGGAATCCCCCAGTTTCATTCAATCCCAAGAATCTCCTTCAGGATAGTAATCTACTTGAGTTCCTCTTTCCCGTACTGATATCATTTATGTAAATACACTCCTTTAAATTTGCCCACGTGTTTTACGTAATATTTCCCTCAGTAACAAGAGCCCTAAGCTCATATGAAATTCTCCTTTGTTTTCCTCTTTTTTTTACGTTTTCCCGTACCCACGAAGTCAGAATCACAAGGCTAAATTAACTTAAATTGTTGCTACCTGTCTCACAGAGCATATTTCAAACTAAAACCACGGAAAAACGTAAAAATGGCGACCTGGCCATAGATCTCGTTTTGCAGTTGCAGTTCCCCTAGTGTTGCTTTATTGCATTTGCAACTTGCCAGATCAGCTATTAGCAAAGCTAAGCTGGGTACGAGACAATTACGAACCTTTTGTGTAAAACCAGCACACAGATCCAGAAAATTCCACGTAAGTAATGTGTTAATCTTAGCAAAACCTTTTTACAATCGTGACTGTTCCTAGGAATTAGAAATAGGGACGCATGTAATCACTGAGAGAAAAGAACCGCCGTATTAGATTCGTTAATGCATGCCTTTCAGGATAGGTAGTTAGGAAATAACCAGTGCTAACCATCCTTTGCTTCGAGGAATAGTGCGAAATTCCTCTGTGTTAAAATCTTTGCCTTTTGCTATTCTTGCTTTGAGGAATAGTGCGAAAGAAATTCCTCTGTGATAAATTTTACTTCGCATTTCGAATTAGCGAACTGTTATTTAGGCGCGAATAAAATTCCCACGGGACACGACGAAGTCAGCTTGCATTGCTGAAATTTCTCTCAGTGTAGTTAGAATTCGAGTTAGGTGTTAGGAAAGCGAAATTTAAACTCCGCTTATAGGGAAAATTACTAGGCCGTTGTACTGTTATCCTCTCAGACGACTGGGAAATTCTCCGAATCCCAGACGGTATATAAATATACGGGTTCATTCACCCAGAATCTAAAAATACCTCCGGTGTTGGCCAAACGACCTGCACCCCCCCCCCCCCATGCCCGCGTGTGTAGCATTTTTTTTCTTCCCCATTCATTTCCCAGCAAACATTTTTCTTTGGGTTTCCCGTTAGTAATTTCTAAGTCCTAAGGGACGAATCGTAATTCCAAGTCCTAAGTGACTCCTAAAATTCTACTGTCGACGTGGCGAGAATTCCTCCAAATTCCACAAATTCCAAGTCCTCGTGACTCCTAAAATTCTCGTCGCACGTGGCGAGAATTTCTCCAAATTCCAGTCCTCAGAGACTCCTAAAATTCTAAATACGTGGCGAGAATTTCTCCAAATTCCAGTCCTCAGAGACTCCTAAAATTCTACGTCGACGTGGCGAGAATTTCTCCAAATTCCAGTCCTCAGAGACTCCTAAAATTCTACGTCGCACGTGGCGAGAATTCCTCCAAACTCCAGTCCTCAGAGACTCCTAAAATTCTACGTCGTGGCGCACGTGGCGAGAATTTCTCCAAATTCCAGTCCTCAGAGACTCATACAAAAATTCTAACGTGGCGAGAATTTCTCATTCCTGAGGAACCCAAAATTAAGTCCTTTTGAGACATTATATAGTGTAGTTCACACACATCTAAGCCCTTACGGGACTGATCATTCTAGTTCGTTAGAACAACTCCTTAACTTCACGCTACAGCCGGCCAAGTCCGAGCGTGACAAAATCCCACTACGTCTTCCGAGACGCATATTAAAATTCGTTCGCCAAGAACAACCACGTCTTTCCAAGACATATCCATTTTAACAAAAGTCTTCTCAGACTTACTAATCACCTGTCGTATTCAGACAGATCCATTCGCCTGCAGTCTGAACAATTGAGTGTTTCAGATTCCTGCAATTGAGTCTTTTCAGACAACCTGAGTCTTTTCAGACCCATCATATACCCATTATTTCAAGATGGCTAATACCAGAGCCCAACAAAACGAGGATTTCAAATTCTACATGTCCGCTGGGAAGGACATGGGACTATCGGGGCAA
Organism: Macrobrachium rosenbergii; assembly: GCF_040412425.1. Lineage (NCBI taxonomy): Eukaryota > Metazoa > Arthropoda > Malacostraca > Decapoda > Palaemonidae > Macrobrachium > Macrobrachium rosenbergii. The sequence goes on from NC_089755.1 coordinate 29,763,139, forward strand.
GATCTGAGAGCATGGGTTCAAGAACGAGTGGACGATGCCAAGGCGGAAGAGATGCCAAAGAGAACGTGAGAGAGAGAAGAGAACGTGAGAGAGAGAGAGAGAAAGAATTGCCCAAGAACAACGGGAGGATAAAGAACGTGCAGAGAGAGAGAGAACGAATTGCCAAGAGCCCAAGAACAACGAGAGAGAGAGAGACAGAATCGCCCAAGAGAAAAGGGAGGAACGAGAATGGGAAGATCGAGAGCGACAGCGCGCCCAAGAGCTCCAGATGCTCCAGGTGCTAGAACGACAGCCCGCCACCCCCGCCCCCCCCTGCCGCGGGGATGAGTGCCCTCAGCCAAGCTCACTCGTTCATGCCAAAATGGACCGAGTCCGAACCCAGAAGTATGGCTTGAAAGGGCCGAACGAGTCCTGGAGTGCTGCGATCTCTCCCCGCGGAACTCTCCCTTGTTCTCACTAAATTCCTGGGCGGAAAGGCCCTCGTTGCCTACCACGCCCTTCCCGCAGACGATCGGGAAACTGGGAAGCCGTACGCCAAGCAGTTACGAAGGCGTGCGAGATTACCCCCGAGCAGTGGAGGAGACGTTGGAGAGAGCAGCCCAGAGAAGCAGGCCAGACTTGGTCCGATTGGGCGTACCATTCGAGCGGGCGTTGACAAAATGGCTCGATTCGAAGGAGCCACTAACACCGCCGAGGTACTCGAGCGGTTTAAATTGAGCATTTCCTGCGCTACGCCCCTCCTGCCCTCGCCACTCATATAGTGGAAAAAGCCCCAGCAACACTCACCGAGTGTTGCCGAATAGCAGACATGTGGGAAACTCACCACCCTCAAGAAGGATCCATGGGGCGGAAGATAAATCCCCGTCCCTCCTCGGAGGTTCAAATTCCCACAAAAATGGAAACTCGGGCAAGCCCCTAACTTGCCATTATTGCAAGAAAACGGGGCATTCCTCCGAACAGTGCCGGAACAAGAAACCGGCTCCTCTCTCTCCGGAAAACCGACAAATAACTCGCCTCGCCCTCCACAGGGGCAGCGCGGAAAGACTTTAGCCAGACCTTTTGCACGGCGTGCAAGGTTTATGGCCATTCTCCCGCATGGGCAAAATGCCCACGCAATAATAAATCAACTACTCCCACCGTCGCCTTGGCCGTCACAGATCCCAAGTCATTAGGCCCTCCCGCCGAAGGGCCTGTATACGTGGCCCCTCCACGAGGTAGCGAGCCCGCGCGCCGAGTCACTGCTTTTGAGGACTCGGGCGCGCAAATCTCCCTCATCCGAAGGGACAGAGTTCCCTACGGAGCTATCGTCAATAGACGAAAACTCGTCACGATCGAGGAATAAATCAATTTAAAATGATACTCCCTACGGTCCAATTGAGAGTCACAAGACCTCACCAATCAAAATTTGCAATCTTGCAGTAGCAAGCCATCTCCCTGGAGGCTATGACGTCATCCTGGGACAGGACTTTCAGTCCCCACCGAAATCACGACAATCTAGGGGTCCCCATTCCCGAATCATTCCGCGGGCGCGAGTAATCCTCCCCGCTTCTCCTCAGCCAAGACTGGCGCCCCTGGGTACCAGGAGGACGTGCAGTCCCCACCAGTGCCACCTGAGTACGATGTACAGTGGCCCCCTCGATCGGTTCCCGATCCAATTCCAGTGCCCGGCCCTGCCTCAGTGCCAGTGCCAGGGCCCCAATCAAATCTCCCTTCAGGAGATGCCAAATTCCTGCCGGTGCCACTTGCATGCCCCGAGCAGGGCCAAGCTTCGTCCGTCCTGACCGACGAGCCCAAGAAACCTCTGATAGCGCCTGACTCTGCCCTAGTGCCAGCGCCAGAGCGCTACGCCGATCTCCATTCACGGGATCCAACTCAGGACCCCTCTCTTCCCCGGCCTGGCACCGCTACCAGCGTCGGTCAGAGAGACGGTTCCTCCCGACCACCGCGGAGCTCACCTGCAGGTGCGGCCTCGCAAACCGTGCCTGAGCTGGTCATCGATACCTGCGAGCCGCTCACGCCACCCCCCGACCGCCTCCTCTCTGCCTCAGTCCGTCGCCGACGCAATTGCAAGTCAGGATTCTGCCATATCTCACTTGGCCGATGAACTACAAGAGCCGCGACGGATCATGGTAGAACCCGCACGGAACACTCCTGCGTCAGCTGTCGCATCAGCAGGCCCAGGTGGTACTCCGTGCCGCCCTCCGGTCGCGGCCCTCCGCTTCCCGGCCGAGGACGACTGTCCCATTAAGAAAGGCTCGAGGCGAAATTACCACGGGCGTGGGACATTCCAGGTAATTTACAAAGAGCTCTAGAGCTCCCCATGGCACCTGTGCCACCATTTCATTTTTCGAAGGTCTTGGCACCCCTAATCCAGAAGGGGATGTCAGACCCTCCTCTATCTTCTTCCGTTCCTCAGGAACTTCTATCTCTTATCACCTTCTATTAATCTTCCCTTAAATTATCCCCACAAGAGGCAATTAAATACGGGATACCATTCCCCACACAATGTATAAATCATTAAGAATAACAGAGTGAGAAGTGGCACGCCCTTGCGCCCATACCTTGGCACCGGGCGTGCGTGTCAGCCCTCCTGAAGGAGTCGCGCCTTGGTGCACTTTCTCGCCCTGGGACTGAAGTGATAGTCCGGGCTGTAATTTATAGGCAAAGGACGATAAATTCCCGCCTAACACAATAAAACCCTCACTCTTTTTCCCTTAGCTCTTCTGCCAATATCATTTACTTTCTTTTAGTCATTTAGTTATCTTTATTTTTAATGAATCGCGAGTCATAAACTCTTGCCCTTGTGATTTAAATGCCCCTTTTGTAAGCTCTGAGGGACGTGTCCCGCCTTTCATATGCGGTCAAGTTTCATTCGTAACGTCTTGGTAATTTTCCTTTGTTATTATTATCCCTTTTCCCCCTTCCATTCCTTCCAAGATCTCTGTTTGTCCTACCCCACATCTTTTGTCTGCTCGCCCGTCATAACATTGAGTAGGCAGTGGACGCATAAAATTAGCGTAGTTTAAGGTTAGCGAATTAAAACCTCGCGAATACTCTCGCCCGCATACGACTGTCAAAATCCGTGTGGGGTCGGCTAAGCAAAAGTACGTTAAAATGAAGATAAATTATCAATGCGAATATGTATAGTCATTACAGTATCGCGTAAAAGGGGATGTCATTTACAAAAATAAACGCTGTTTTTCATTTACACAGCCTCTTCAAGGCAGATTGTACTAACCGCATGCATTTTATCTAAAATTAAGTAACCGTGTATTTTAATTCTTGAACAATAACCTTTCTTTTCATTTGTTGGCCATAGCCTCATATACGTGGTCCTATAATCTTAATTAATTCACAATTGTTCGAGTCACATTATAAAGTTACCAGTGGGTAACCAAATCTAAAGTAATTATTCTTTTGCAAGTGTTTAAATCACTTTGCGTTCTGTTAACGAAAATTGTCCCAATGTGTTATTAAAAGTAATGTCACAGCTTCATAAAACCCTTAGGAGTAAAGTTCATTGCAAGGCAGAATGTAGAGTAACGTAAAGCATTTGCCGCTCATTCTTGAATATCGATGTACACACCCGAAGGAGGTATATGTACATCATCTTGTATGGGGAGGTATTATGATTAGCAAGAATTCGCTAGCAAATTGCCTCCCCCCCCTTCTTTGTTGTTGTTGTTGTTGTTTTCATTTACTGCCAGCCGGCCGATCGATAGACCATCTGTCTATCGACTTAAAAACAAGGTTTAAAAGATTAAAGGCGCTCCCATTTTTGATAAAGATCTTTCCTTCGAGGCAAAAGTAATCTGGCTTGGGTGTTTCTCCTACAGGCCAAAACCTCCCCTGCGGGCAGCAGGTGCAATGAGTCAAACATCTGTGTTGGGCGCACCCCCTGCCCCATAGGAGGGGATAAAAAGCAAAAGCCCACGAGGTCTCGACACACACGCGGGCTGGAAGATATGGAATGAAGACGTCCCCAACACCTGGCCCCATCGATGCCCTTGCATCCTAACCACGTGGCCCTTTCCAAAGTATACTTTTCCTCGTGCCCTTCGACCGTATTCCTCGAGCCCACACGCCATTGCTTGGAGTTTCGAGGAGTCCCCATCGCCTTGCCCCTTTACGGAAGCCCTTGCATCTCACCACGTGGAAGAAACTCGTCCTCGGAAATCGCAAGTCATCCACGGACCGCCTTCTACGCGCCCTCGGAAAATCTGCTAAGGTAAAGTGCCCTGGAAGAGCCCCATTTCAGTCACGCTTTTGTCTCGTAATATTTTCTTAAAGAGAAAGCCAGAAATCTCCCTTGTCTAATGTCCGTGCGCCTCTTGCATCGGCAGTATTAATTCTTTATTACTCCTTTGGCACCCTCAGTGCAGCTTCGAATTCATTATTCTTTTGTCTATTTTCATTACTGGCGTATAATGTGCATATCTCTCATTTCAGAGGATCCCTTTCGTGGAAGCTTCTCGGACTGTGTCTGGAATCCCCAGTTTCATCAATCCCGTCTCCTTCAGGATAGTAATCTACTTGAGTTCCTCTTTCCCGTACTGATATCATTTATGTAAATACACTCCTTTAAATTTGCCCACGTGTTTTACGTAATATTTCCCTCAGTAACAAGAGCCCTATGCTCATATGAAATTCTCCTTTGTTTTCCTCTTTTTTTTAAGTTTTCCCACGTACCCACGAAGTCAGAATCACAAGGCTAAATTAACTTAAATCTGTTGCTACCTGTCTCACAGAGCATATTTCAAACTAAAACCACGGAAAAACGTAAAAATATATATATATATATATATATATATATATATATATATATATATATATATATATATATATATATATATATATATATATATATATATACATATATATATATGTGTGTGTTATATATGTATGTTTGTATTAGTACTATTGTTTAAATTACATTGTTATTTTCCGTACATAAAATAAAAGTTTATGATAACATTTTCGATTATATTTCAATTTTCATTGTATAAATTAATAATTTTGTGCACAAAAAAGTTGAAAATTTACTCTTACTTGGCCACAGAAACGTGGGTTTAAGGGCCTATTCTGCTTTAACGGATCATAGACCTACTGTATACTAGACTATAACCTACTAGATTATGCAGGATGCTGTGTATGCAACATGGTTACTTTTTACCTTTGTAAACTCGTGTGCATAACTTGAATAACTGCTTTACGTGTCTCTGGGATTATATGACCCAAGGAATGACTAGTGGCGCCGAAGCGAAGTACGGCCAGCAACCTCTCGTACAGTGACATTGGCTGTCTCATACAATGTGTTTTTTATTTCTATAAGAGGGGAGGCCACATATATATAAATCCCACGTCGGTCTGCTCGTCCACTCTCCAGTAATTAAACCAGTCACCAGGGTAAAATTTCAAAACATTAATAAACAATCGTGAGTTAATTCATTTCTCTTCTTCAACCATAGTTTAATCCAGGTTCTCCTTTTTCGCTGAGGTTTTCCAATATCTGCTGCAAGAGTGCAGTCTATAGCGTCATCACTGAGCGGAGCTGACACGTCTTCACTCTACCGGGCTTCGGCAAACTGAAGTGAATCCGAAGGTCTGTGGGCAACGCGGATACCGGAGTTAGAACGGAACCTGATTCACCGGACGTAACGTCTATTGGTGCCCTTTAGAAGCCTCGCCATAAACTTCATACTCAGGTAGTCACAGCAAATGTATTCTGAGGACTTCTGAACCGATATTTCAAGGAAGAACAGCAGTTCAGAGGTTGTAGTTCGCGTTTTTATTAAAGAAATTTGAGTTTTCTAATAAGTTTTAAAAATGCTCGTGCCAGGTACCAGCTGTAGGCAAAAGGTATTAACAACGATATGATTACTAATATATATATATATATATATATATATATATATATATATATATATATATATATATATATATATATATGTATGTATGTATATACTATATGTATATATAATATGTATTCACATATATATATATATCAATATATATAAAAATTTAGTATATATAATATATATAAATATATACATAATATATATATATATATATATATATATATATATATATATATATATATATATATATATATATATATATATATATATATATAAATCTATACATTTACGTATATATATATATAGTATATATATATATATATATAATATATAATATACACACACACATATATATATATATATACATATATATGTATATATGATTTTAATACACTGTTGCATAATTGATATGTCATGATTTACCACAGGGAGAATAGGCAGTGAAACACTGGATGTAAATTCTGACCGGTTGCGACTTTAGATGTAAAGTCGGCAGCGGTCAGGGTTTACATCCAATCTTTAATTATCCATGTGGTAAAGTGTGATGCATACATACAAACATACGCACATACATAATATAGATATGTAGATAGATAGATGGATAGATAGAAAGCAATAACGATAGCGCTTGCTTCACCTCCGCCAAAAGAAATTAATGACCTTTAAGCCATATCGATGATACAACAAAGGCTGGTAATATTATGTTGCGGAAATTAGCATAGGAGGTTATTAAACAACACCATTAAATTAATATATAGTGAGGTTCCAAACCCTGTGCAGCGTTTAGATCCAGGTCGACTCCATAAAAGTCCATTGAAAGCCTGTAAATCATTTTTTAGATTTCTTTTAGACTAACAAACAGGCAACCACACACGAGTAAAAGGTAGTAAATACTTGACTGCCTTCAAACTTCGTAGCGATGAAAAAATTCGTTTCCTTTTGCTCGTTTTAATATTCGAAGAGTTAATGGATAATGCTTGTTAATATTCTTATACTCTAGTGATAACATTACCTTTTTAACGGTTGAATTGGTCCTTTGCTTATATACCTGTTCTGTTTTCTGTTCCTTATCTGCTTTCCAGCCAAATTCCTTCCTTCATTTCTTGTTCAACTATGTATGTTCTCTTTCATACCTTTGATTTCAGTTGTATTTGCAAATGTCCCATTTCAGTCTATCCAGCTTTTTTTATCTGACATAACACTAAGCAATTCTCATTTGATCTTGGTCACTTGGTAGAGATTATGCCAGCCTTATGCTAACACGGGCCCTTGCACACTGGCGACCTTTAAGAAATGGTAACTTTTTCACGGGAATAAGGGACCTAGTGAGGTCTCTGAACTCGACCAAAGCCAATACCATTCGAGACGTATTATGACTTTGATATCTTAATCTCTCCTTCGCTAAACGTCTTGTACTGAGTTATTCCGCTCCAACTTCCAGCTCCTAATCCTGGCCTTTCTGTTCGCTGCACCGGTGAGATGTACTGTAGGTGTACAGTACCTGCCAGAATGTTTAAATAGAACATTTTATCTTAATTTTACTTAAACAAAAAAGTAGTGGAAATGTCTCAGATTGTAACCTTCAATTTGACCAATTTCATTCATTTATACCTAAATCATATTGTTCTTCATGTTTTCCATATGGAAATATATTTTCCTCCTACAGTATTAAAACACTGCTGCTGGATTAAAGCAATGTATAAATCAGTCGCTCTCATACATTCTTCCTCACATCTCATTTGAGCGTTTCTCCCCCGTCGTTAATCTGCCTGAAAGTACCTCAGTCACTGACAGAAAGAGAAAGTCTGTAAAAGGAAAAGGACTTACGGCGACAGGTCCCTTCACAAGACTTGAGTGAACGAGGGAAGCAATAGGCCCGAATTGGTGAAGGCTCGCGGGGAGATGACCGTGCCAACTTTGTCCCTGGACGTTATTGGCACGGTGACCAGGTGGACACTGATTCAAGTTCCTGTTTGTATGTGGTGTAGCTGTATTATTATTATTATTATTATTATTATTATTATTATTATTATTATTGTCCTGTATATAGTTCGATTTAGTCCTGTCCCTCGTCAGTCGATCCAGCTGTGAATGGGACGCAACAAACGTTTGTTGAGGCCATTAAAAGGTCATGAGGTTATGAGCCTTCTCCTTGAAGACTTGCTTTCTAGCCTCGACCTTTTCGTAGGGGAAGAAGACATACACCAAACACACATATATACATATATATATATATATATATATATATATATATATATATATATATATATATATATATATATATATATATATATGTCAAGGCAAGGAAGGCATACATCAAATATATTTGTGCATATATGTATATACTGTATATATAATATACATATATATATTGATGAATTTTAATTTTTTATGCTCTCCAGTCTTTAGCAGATAACGATAGCAAGTTGTAATAATCTTCTAATAGAACAGAAACATAAAAGATAGATCCACTGCATTGCGTATAAACTGAAACAGCTATTTCGGTAGGCACTTGATAGCGTTGATCAAAGAGAGTTCACTTCAGAACTAGTAGCTGTTATTGTCGTCGTTGGTGACTAAGCTCTAAGCTCGCCTTTTGCCAGCATGGACTCAGCTTTAAGCGTGAGAGAGAACATGGATGATTGGTTGAAGCAAGTATTTGACAGGTGAGACTCAGTCCTCTTTAAGCCATCCAGTACCCGTCATAAGTAGATCAAATATTTAGAGGAGCGATTCCTGGTGTAGTTAGACATGGCCTGGAAATGGAAAAAGGAACGTTCTCCCGAAGACGAGAAACTAATCTCTACGACGAGTGTTCATCAGATTCCAGTCCCTGGCTTAAGTGGTTGGAAGGACGATAGTAGCAGATGAGGCAAGTGCTCTACCACAGAAAGCCAAGCGCCGTCTTGCAGCTATGATCGGACACAAACGAAATCATTAGCTGTAAGAGCTTAAATGTGGATCAAGGCTGTGCATAGGGAGAAAATTTTATCAGCTTATAATCTCAGAGTCAGCAATAGTTTTGCTTCAGAAGCAGCTCATTAGTGTACAAAACACCTCCGATTCCATTTCTTCCATTATCGCAAAATTGCAAATTTAACGCATCAAAAAACATGATAAACAATTCCTTTCTAATGTACACAGGCAATAGAGCTTTCATGAAATCGAATTATTGAGGCTTATCAATAGAAATATTTCAACAAATACTTAATCTTTTTGGAAACCCTGGTTTCCTTTTTTCAGAGAGAAGGAAACAAGTTTCCGAAAAGCCCAGTTAATAAGTAGGCTTTTTATCATTAGTTCTTGCGGGCTATTTTATTCTGTGCATTAACTTACGTTAATGAAATAAGCAACAGGGGGAATACAGAATTAAGAATATGGATGAATTCTTAATAACTATAAGAACAACTAAATATCACCGAGTCATATCAGTCTATTGTCTACGGTGTATCACTATACTGTGTCCAGAAACAGTAAGTAAAAATCCACAATTATGTATATGAGCAAGGCTGTATTTTTCCAAATACAAAAATGTGTCGAAATGGGAGCGTTTGACCGTTTGAACGACGGTCCTCTTCACCAGACTGAATACATGTATTTCATAAAAAGAAATACATGTATTTTTATTTGGTTGGGTGAAGTGGACCGTCGTGTAAACGGTCGAAAGCTCCCATTTCTTCAACATTTTTGTATCTGGAAAAATACAGCCTTGCTTTACTCATGTAAATAACTGTGCATTTTTATCTATTATGATCAGGAAAGAGAGAGAGAGAGAGAGAGAGAGAGAGAGAGAGAGAGAGAGAGAGAGAGAGAGAGAGAGAGAGAGATCTAGTCAAATGGCTCTCTGACCTGACTGGTCTGCAAAGAAGCACCCGTATTTTAACTGTCCTTTATATACCACAGTAATAACGTAACCATGGTTAAGCTTGTAAGAAACATTGCGGATAAATGTGTAATAAAATTCCGATATTGCAAATAGTTCAATGAATTCAGCAAAGAATTTTTTGAAAAATAAAACTTTCATTTCATTATTAACTTATGATAGCTAGAAACAAAATTATTGAAGCTGAAACAACTAAAAGTTTACAATTTTGTGTATTTCTGTCTATATATATTTATATATGTATATATATATACAAAAATACATGTATATATATAATTATATATGTTTGTATATATAATTACTAAAAGGACCTCATTCAAACAGGATGATATCCATTAGATACAATCCAGTTTGAATGAGGTCCTTTCAGTAATTCTACTAACGCACAGAACAATTGTGTATGTGATAAAGTTAATATCTGTATATATATATTTACATATATATGTTTATATATATATACACGTGTGTATTTGTATATATGTATGTATATATTTATATAATATTATATATATATTTATATATATATATATATATATATATATATATATATACATACATACATACATGCATACATTATATACAGTTTCATAAAATCTAGAAATCAGGAAATTCTGGAGTAAAACCCGCGACGTAAAAAAGAAACGACTTTTGGTGGAAAGTTGAAAATTTTCAGATGAAGACTATTACGCCCCTCCTAAGCGTCGCCCATCCACCGCGACACCGGCTTCCTAATGTTTGGGAACAAATAGAAAATGTATCAACAGCCCTCCCTATTTCATAATCTTATCAGGAAAGCAAATGGAAAATCCATTTCCAGCGTAAATACAATATCAAATATTGCTCAGTCAAATCGCTACACTCCACAGACTTTGCTCCGTCAATAGGCAATTAAAGCGGACGTTATTTCACGTGCTCTGGAAACTCGGGGATAATATTCGGGCAGAAAGGGAGAGACATTTGCTCATTTCTTTTTTTCGCCTTCTATGAATATATCAGTCACAAAATGAGTGCATTGTGTTATACTTACATTGTATATTTTATTTCACTATTTTCCTTAATAGTTGAAACATTCAATCAGTCTTGTAATATTCGTTGAAAAAAAATAATGAATTCATTTCATAATTTATATGAATATCCAAAAGTAAAACAAGTTTCCACAACAAAATACACACAAAACCATGTAAAAAAACTCACACACAGAATATTACAAAACAGAAATTAGAACTGTATATATATATATATATATATATATATATATATATATATATATATATATATATATATATATATATATATTTTCTCAGTATGTTGTATTTGCCCATTTCTCTATGGGGTTGCTGTTATATATATATATATATATATATATATATATATATATATATATATATATATATATATATATATATATATATATATATATATTATTATTATTAGGTATTATAATATATAACCATTCTACAAGTGATATATGTATCTCTGTGAAAATTTTGATGTTTTGCTTGCAGATTCGTCATTTGTTGTATTGATATAATTTTAAAATGTCTTTTTCTTACAGATAAGTTATTGTGTATCTTGTAATCTTAAAATGTCTTGATATGTTTTTCCCATTTGTTTAAAATGTTGTGCAGTATAATATACTGAGTGTTATGAACTTGAATTCTTAACAGGCTGTGTTGTGGAGAGAGAGGGTATGATTCTTATCGCTTACCCGCTACTATTTACACAGGTGTTTGGAGGAGTTTGACAGCCAATCGGCGAATTGCCTGTTATGCATTTGTTCTGTGTGCCTATCCCCTGGTTATCATCTGTGGTAATGCCTATTATCTTTTCGTAATCTGAGAAAGAGAGAATGAGTGAGTAGGAGAGTTGGAGTTGACATGTTGACAGCAAGCCAGTTTTAGGTCTTAAAGCACTTCCTTCTGTTTTTTCAAGTGTGTGAGTGTCCAAGGAAATGTCCATCATAAAGATAAGGCGCTCGAAGCTCCAGCCGTATGTATCCACACATGTATACCTGTATGTATAATGTATGTATTCTTTATGTATCATGTATTCTGGGAGAGCTTGTTGGAGTTAAAAGTGCAGTGCTGATCCAGAGTCAGTTAGTTAGGAACAGGGGCTGCTGAAAATAGGTCCTGTCTCCTTCTCTCTCTCTCTCTCTCTCTCAATAATACCATTCATATATATAAGGGTGTTATACTGATTGCTTTCCTGCTTGTAAAAATTTTGTTAAACTCACCCAAGAAGTGTATTCATTTTGTAAAAGGTGATCCAAGGTGTTTATGTTGTGCAAGCATTGTGTAAAGTGTATAATGGTTTATCACCTAAAGAAAGGTAATTTGATGATTACTGGGTTTTGTTATGTTAAGAGTTAAGTGATGTTCTAGGTGAAAGAGAATTATTATTTTGATAAGAGATGAACATATCTCTCATTGTGAGTTCTAATGTGTCTTGTTGCTAATTATATATCATTGTGTAGGTCATTGTGACTTGGCAGTGTTACCTATGAGAAAGTCTTAGAAAGACGTGAGTTTAACCTTTTTTTAAAAGTGAAGGTAATCTTTTGAAAAATTGATATAATCTTTAAACATATTTTTGTTTTAGAAATGGTGGTTGGTATATTTCCATTTTTGCATATTTCATTCTTATATGTCTGTGTTATCATATTACTTTAATTTTATAATTACTTTGTTACAAAGTTTTGTGCTGGTGATTACTTAGCATTTTGTTAGTGCATCCTTATTATTGAGATTTCAGAAAATATTTATGTGGATTCCAGTCAGTAATGTTATGGTGAACATTTGTCTTGAGTTTAATTAATCAGGTATATGTTTAAAACTTTGAGTGATAGTTAATTGTTTGAATCTTACTTAACCAAATTGCTTTCTTAATAAATTAAAGTTTTGTGAATTAAACTTGATTAAGAAATATAAATCTTACACTGTTATCAATTAATAGAAAATCTTTTGAGATTGTGAACTCTGCATATAACTTTTGAACTTAGAAATAAATTTGTTTGTTTAAAAAGTTTTAAAAGCTCAGCGTTTCATTTGACCACCAGTGATTAGAGAAAATTAATGAATGTGTACAAGGTAAGTGATATATATGTTTGTTCACCTGAGACTTATCTAGGTAAAATAGAACCAGAGACACAGTTATAGTGATTGTTGAAGTGATACACATTTTCCACTAAACTGTTTTTTTTACCGAGGCGCATGTGCACCGACTCGCAGGGGTGCCCTTTTAGCTCGGAAAAGTTTCCTGCTAGCTGAGTGGTTGCAAATATTTTGTCCGAATAGCATCATTGTTTTCAAATAATTTCCAAGTAATGTGAATAAAAATTATTTCCTAACCTAAATTTCTCCCTCAGATATATGTTTTGTCAATAAATAATGTTAACGAATAAAGAGATTATAAAGTAATGTGATGATAAGTCTAAATTTAATAACAACACATGAAGTCAATGACAGAGCTTGTTTTCAGATGCACGCTATATTTTTTTTACTTTTCATATTTTAACACCAACTGGGATAAATTACACTTAAGCATAAGAAAAAACATGTTATTATAAACTTTCTTTGAATAAGAATCTACTAAAAACATGGAATTAATAAAACTTGCTGTTGGTGAAAACTTCCGGGAGGTAAAAGGAACAGCAGACTAGGCCCCTAAACCTACGTTTCTGTAGTCAAGTACTTTCTGTTTTAAAATTTTCATTTTTTTTATACAAAAGTTTTAATTTACACAAGGAAAATTGAAATGTTAGTTGTGATAATTGTCTACATATAAAAATTGTGATGACATGGAAAGCAGTATCTTAGGACTGATAAGCCTTTACAGTTGATATCTGCTGCATTAGTGTAAATAATACAAAGGGCCCCCACACAGATTTTTTCTTTTTTTTTAATTGTGTTCCGCGCTTTGCAGCAACATTTGCTTAAAAATCTTATGCTACAGGCAGACAAATATACATTAGAATATGCATTCCCTTCTCCGGCTTCTCTTTTGTATTTCCAGCTTCCGTCTCCAGGGGCAGTGAACTGGGAAACTGGGAATGGTCAGTTGTCGGATATTCAATTGATTGCCATTTCTTAGCTGGAATGGTCGCAAGCAATTGTCCGAGTTCATAGCCAGTGGTTTAATGTAGATAATGAGAACAATTGTCGGATATTCATATCCAGTGGTTTAGTGATGTGTAGAGGTAGTTCTGGGAAATTACCTCCTGTTCACTAGCTGGAATGGTCGCAAGCAATTGTCCGATATTCATATCCAGTGGTTTAGTGATGTGTAGGAGCCAGTAGTTCTATTCATATCCAGTGGTTGAGAACTACAGAAAAGAAAGACGCTGTTCACTAGCTGGAAGATCTTGTCAAATAAGCAATTGTCCGATATTCATATCCAGTGGTTTAGTAATGGATATGTAAGGTAGTTCGATGAGAACTGGAACACTCGGCCAGGTGAACACATCACTAGCTGGAATGGTCAAGAAAATTGTCCGATATTCATATCCAGTGGTTTAGTGATGTGTAGGGAGGTAGTTCTGAGAGACTGGACCTGGATGCACTAGGAAGCTGGAATGAGAAAGTCGAAAGCATTTGTCCGATATTCATATCAGTGGTTTAGTGATGTGTAGGAGGTAGTTCTAATGAGAAAGAGAAAAGAGACGCTTGAATACGATCACCTTTTGGAAAGCAGTCTGGAAGATCTGAAGGAACAAATCACAGCTCTGACGGTCACTGATGCAAGAGATGGAAAGAGACGAGCCTCGAGGAAGACGCTGAGGTGGAAAAACGACTCGAAAACAAAAGCAGACGATGAAGTTTCGAAGAATCAGGCAATGGCGAGGAAAATGGATATGAAGAGCTGAAGAGAAAAATAAAGCTGAGAGAGGAAATGGAACAACTTCGGAGGCAGGTGAACGACCAGGAAACTAGGAAATTAAGAAAGAGGCCACGCTGAGGGGAAAACCACTGCTTCCTCAACGATCATGGGCAGAACTGGAAACTGACCGACTTGGAAGAAAAAGCCGGAGCTGTGGCCCATGGATGGAGTGGGATCTCTATGGATTGCTGAAGCGACAGCTGGAGCAGAAGAAGACCGAGAAGGCTACGAAGAGTGATTTGCAATTCCCAGACAGTGAATGCCGGAGAGTTGCCAATGAGATAAACGCCTGAGGAGACTGGAAACACAGAAGAGAAAGCCGCGTAAGGAAGGGCATAAAATGCAGTTTTGGAGGAAGTGGAAGAACAAGAGAAAGTTGAAGCGTAAAGCTGAACACGACCCTGTTTGGGAAGAACTTGAAGAGAAGCACTTCTCAGGAATGGCAACAACTCTCACACTTGGAGGAGATAAACTTGAGAAGAGATCGGTGAGTACTTGAAGAATTAGAGGAGTTACTCGCTGAATTAGAGGATGGAAACTCAGGAGGACAGGAAGAAACGGCAGCTGAGGAAGAAGCACTTGACTTGGTTGAGGTCATAGAGGCCCTGAGATGATCGAGGAGAGATGAACAAGATAGTTGAAGAGGCAGGCTGAAGAGGTGGCCACAGAAGAGAAAGGGAGAAAGATGGCTCAAAGACAATCAATGAAGATGGAAACTGGAAACACAGAAGAGAAACAGCTCAAATGGAGATGAAGAAAAGATGGACCTAGGACTGGAAAAGACAAGGGGACAGAGAAGAGAAAGAGCTCAGTAAGCTCAACGGATGGATGGACTTCAGGCTTGCAGGCCATGTGGTGTTTTGTGTAAAGATGTAAATGTGAAACTGAAAGATGGACCTGTGGACAGTGTATATGTGGGCCATCGAAAAGAAAGATGGGTGTGGTGGGAAGGAGACAGAGAGGTAGGTGTAGCAGGGTGGGTAGGTGGATGGACTTTGGTTTGAAGGCCATTTCTTACTAATTCTCTCTCACTTCCTTGAAGAAATGCCCTAAAGAACCTGTGAAGAGAAGGTCGGAGCTGTGGCAGAAGCCATGGATGGACGGTGGTTGGGGGCCATCGTCAGTTCACTGGCCTGGAAGATGGAAACTGGAAACACAGAAGAGAAAGCCGGAGCTGTGAGAAGCCAGCGGATGGACGGTGGTTGGGGGCCATCGTCTGTTCACTGGCCCTGGAAGATGGAAACTGAAACACAGAAGAGAAAAAGCCAGCTTGGAGAAGGTAGGTAGATGGGAGTGGTTGGGGGCCATCGGGGCCCTGGAAGATGGAAACTGGAACACAGAAGAGAAAGCCGGTGCTGTGGCAGAAGCCAGCAGATGGACAGTGGTTGGGGCCATCGTCTGTTCACTGGCCCTGAAGATGGAAACTGAAACACAGAAGAGAAGCCGGAGCTGTAGAAGCCAGCAGATGGACGGTGGTTGGGGGCCATCGTCTGTTCACTGGCCTTGAAGATGGAAACTGAAACACAGAAGAGAAAGCCGGAGCTGTCAGAAGCCAGCGGATGGACGGTGGTTGGGGGCCATCGTCTGTTCACTGGCCCTGGAAGATGGAAACTGGAAACACTTGAGCCATGTCTGTTCCACTAGCCCTGGAGAAGCCAGAAGAAAGCGGAAATCGCCTGTTCACTGGCCCTGAAGATGGAAACTGGAAACACAGAAGAGAAAGTCGAGCTGTGGCAGAAGCCAGCGGATGGATCGTCCTGGTGGCCCTGGAAGATGGAAACTGGGAAGAGAAAGCCATCGTCTGGACGGTTCACTGGCCCTGGAAGATGGAAACTGGAAACACAGAAGAGAAAGCCGGGCTGTGGGGAGAAGCCAGCCCTGGATGGACGGTGGTTGGGGGCCATCAGTCTGTTCACTGGCCCTGGAAGATGGAAACTGGAAACACAGAAGAGAAAGCCGGAGCTGTGGCAGAAGCCAGCGGATGGACGGTGGTTGGGGGGCCATCGTCTGTTCACTGGCCCTGGAAGATGGAAACTGGAAACACAGAAGAGAAAGCCGGAGCTGTGGCAGAAGCCAGCGGATGGACGGTGGTTGGGGGGCCATCGTCTGTTCACTGGCCCTGGAAGATGGAAACTGGAAACACAGAAGAGAAAGCCGGAGCTGTGGCAGAAGCCAGCATGGATGGACGGTGGTTGAAGATGGAAACTGCCATCGTCTGTTCACTGGCCACTGGAAGATGGAAACTGGAAACACAGAAGAGAAAGCCGGAGCTGTGGCAGAAGCCAGCGGATGGACGGTGGTTGGGGGGCCATCGTCTGTTCACTGGTCCTAGAAGATGGAAACTGGAAACACAAAAGAGAAAGCCCGAGCTGTGGCAGAAGCCAGCGGATGGACGGTGGTTGGGGGGCCATCGTCTGTTCACTGGCCTTGGAAGATGGAAACTGGAAACACAGAAGAGAAAGCCGGAGCTGTGGCAGAAGCCAGCGGATGGACGGGTGGTTGGGGGCCATCGTCTGTTCACTGGCCCTGGAAGATGGAAACTGGAAACACAGAGAAAGCCGGAGCTGTGGCAGAAGCCAGCATATGGACGGTGGTTGGGGGACCATCGTCTGTTCACTGGCCCTGGAAGATGGAAACTGGAAACACAGAAGAGAAAGCCGGAGCTGTAGCAGAAGCCAGCGGATGGACGGTGGTTGGGGGGCCATCGTCTGTTCACTGGCCCTGGAAGATGGAAACTGGAAACACAGAAGAGAAAGCCGGAGCTGTGGCAGAAGCCAGCGGATGGACGGTGGTTGGGGGGCCATCGTCTGTTCACTGGTCCTAGAAGATGGAAACTGGAAACACAGAAGAGAAAGCCGGAGCTGTGGCAGAAGCCAGCGGATGGACAGTGGTTGGGGGGCCATCGTCTGTTCACTGGCCTTGGAAGATGGAAACTGGAAACACAGAAGAGAAAGCCGGAGCTGTGGCAGAAGCCAGCGGATGGACGGTGGTTTGGGGCCATCGTCTTTCACTGGCCTGGAAGATGGAAACTGAAACACAGAAGAGAAAGCCATCGACTGCTGTGGCAGAAGCCAGCGGATGGACGGTGGTTGGGGGCCATCGTCTGTTCACTGGCCTTGGAAGATGGAAACTGAAACACAGAAGAGAAAGCCGGAGCTGTGGCAGAAGCCAGCGGATGGACGGTGGTTGGGGGCCATCGTCTGTTCACTGGCCTAGAAGATGGAAACTGGAAACACAGAAGAGAAAGCCGGAGCTGTGGCAGAAGCCAGCGGATGGACGGTGGTTGAGGGCCATCGTCTGTTCACTGGTCCTTGGAAGATGGAAACTGGAAACACAGAAGAGAAAGCCAGGCTGTGGCAGAAGCCAGCGGATGGACGGTGGTTGGGGGCCATCGTCTGTTCACTGGCCTTGGAAGATGGAAACTGAAACACAGAAGAGAAAGCCGGAGCTGTGGCAGAAGCCAGCGGATGGACGGTGGTTGGGGGCCATCGTCTGTTCACTGGTCCTTGGAAGATGGAAACTGGAAACACAGAAGAGAAAGCCAGAGCTGTGGCAGAAGCCAGCGGATGGACGGTGGTTGGCCTTGAAGATGGAAACTGGAAACACAGAGAGAAAGCATCTGTCTGGACGGTGGTTCACTGGTTCCTGGCCCTGGAAGATGGAAACTGGAAACACAGAAGAGAAAGGACCGGTTGGGGGCCAGCTGTGGCAGAAGCCAGCGGATGGAGGCCAGCGGTGGTTGGGGACCATCGTCTGTTCACTGGCCCTGGAAGATGGAAACTGGAAACACAGAAGAGAAAGCCGGAGCTGTGGCAGAAGCCAGCATATGGACGGTGGTTGGGGACCATCGTCTGTTCACTGGCCCTGGAAGATGGAAACTGGAAACACAGAAGAGAAAGCCGAGCTGTGCAGAAGCCAGCGGATGGACCAGTGGTTGGGGCCATCGTGGCAGAAGCAGCGGATCGGTTCACTGGCCTAGAAGATGGAAACTGGAAACACAGAAGAGAAAGCCGGAGCTGTGGCAGAAGCCAGCGGATGGATGGACAGTGGTTGGCCATCAGAAGCCAGCGGATGGACAGTGTTCACTGGTCCTAGAAGATGGAAACTGGAAACACAGAAGAGAAAGCCGGAGCTGTGGCAGAAGCCAGCGGATGGACGGTGGTTGGGGGGCCATCGTCTGTTCACTGGCCTTGGAAGATGGAAACTGGAAACACAGAAGAGAAAGCCGGAGCTGTGGCAGAAGCCAGCGGATGGACGGTGGTTGGGGGGCCATCGTCTGTTCACTGGCCTTGGAAGATGGAAACTGGA
Source organism: Macrobrachium rosenbergii (assembly GCF_040412425.1). NCBI lineage: Eukaryota > Metazoa > Arthropoda > Malacostraca > Decapoda > Palaemonidae > Macrobrachium > Macrobrachium rosenbergii. The sequence goes on from NC_089755.1 coordinate 29,782,066, forward strand.
AACACAGAAGAGAAAGCCGGAGCTGTAGCAGAAGCCAGCATATGGACGGTGGTTGGGGCCATCGTCTGTTCACTGGTCCTGGAAGATGGAAACTGGAAACACACAGAAGAGAAAGCCGGAGCTGTGGCAGAAACCAGAAGCCAGCGGATGGAAACTGGTGGTTGGGGGCCCATCGTCATTTCACTGGCCTGGAAGATGGAAACTGGAAACACAGAAGAGAAAGCCGGAGCTGTGGCAGAAACCAGCGGATGGACGGTGGTTGGGGGCCATCGTCCTGTTCACTGGTCCTAGAAGATGGAAACTGGAAACACAGAAGAGAAAGCCGAGCTGTGGCAGAAGCCAGCGGATGGACGGGGTTGGGGCCATCGTCCTTTCACTGGCCTAGGAAGATGGAAACTGAAACACAGAAGAGAGCCGAGCTGTGGCATATGGAAGGCCCATTGGAAGATGGACGGAAACACAGAAGGGCCGGGCTTAGCCAGCGGATGGACGGTGTCCATCGTTCACTGGTCCTGGAAGATGGAAACTGAAACACAGAAGAGAAAGCCGGAGCTGTGGCAGAAGCCATGGATGGACGGTGGTTGCCGGGGCCATCGTCAGTGGCTCTGGGTCCTGGAAGATGGAAACTGGAAACACAGAAGAGAAAGCCGGAGCTGTGGCAGAAGCCAGCGGATGGACCGGTTCATCGCCTGTTCACTGGTCCTGGAAGATGGAAACTGGAAACACAGAAGAGAAAGCCGAGCTGTGGCAGAAGCCAGCGGATGGACAGTGGTTAGGGGCCATCATCTGCGGATGGACTCACTGGCCCTGGAAGATGGAAACTGGAAACACAGAAGAGAAAGCCGGAGCTGTAGCAGAAGCCAGCGGATGGACGGTGGTTGGGGGGCCATCGTCTGTTCACTGGCCTTGGAAGATGGAAACTGGAAACACAGAAGAGAAAGCCGGAGCTGTAGCAGAAGCCAGCGGATGGACGGGTGGTTGGGGGCCATCGCCTGTTCACTGGTCCTGGAAGATGGAAACTGGAAACACAGAAGAGAAAGCCGGAGCTGTAGCAGAAGCCAGCAGATGATGGATTGGGGGCCATCGGTTCACTGGCCCTGGAAGATGGAAACTGGAAACACAGAAGAAAGCCATGTGGCATGGATGGTGGTTGGGGGCCATGTCTCACTGGCCCTGGAAGATGGAAACTGGAAACACTGGAAGAGAAAGCTGAGCTGTGGCAGAAGGCAGCGTATGGACAGTGGTTGGGCTGCCATCGTCTGTTTCAGCCCTGGAAGATGGAAACTGGAAACACAGAAGAGAAAGCCGGAGCTGTGGCAGAAGCCAGCGATGGACGGTGGTTTGGGGCCATCGTCTGTTCACTGGCCCTGGAAGATGGAAACTGGAAACACAGAAGAGAAGGCCGGAGCTGTGGCAGAAGCCAGCGGGATGGATGGTGGTTGGGGGCCATCATCTGTTCACTGGCCCTGAAGATGGAAACTGGAAACACAGAAGAGAAAGCCGAGCTGTGGCAGAAGCCAGCGTATGGACGGTGGTCGTGGTTCACTGGCCATCGGAAGATGGAACCGTGAGCTGGCAAGAAGCATGGGTTGGTGGGCTCTGTTCACTGGCCCTGGAAGATGGAAACTGGAAACACAGAAGAGAAAGCTGAGCTGTGGCAGAAGCCAGCGATGGACAGTGGTTGGCTACATCGTCTGTTCACTGGAAGATGAAACTGGAACACAGAAGATGAGCTGTAGCAAAGCCAGCGGATGGATGGTGGTTTGGGCCATCAGGCCCTGGAAGATGGAAACTGAAACAGCCTGAGCTGTAGCAGAAGCCAGCGGATGGATGGTGGTTGGTGGGCCATCATCTGTTCACTGGCCCTGGAAGATGGAAACTGGAAACACAGAAGAGAAAGCCGGAGCTGTGGCAGAAGCCAGCGTATGGACGGTGGTTTGGAAGCCATCGTCGGTTCACTGGCCCTGGAAGATGGAAACCGGGAACACAGAAGAGAAGGCCAGAGCTGTAGCAGAAGCCAGCGGATGGATGGTGGTTGGGGGGCCATCGTCTGTTCACTGGCCCTGGAAGATGGAAACTGGAAACACAGAAGAGAAAGCCGGAGCTGTGGCAGAAGGCAGCGTATGGACAGTGGTTGTTCTGCCATCGTCGGTTCAGTGGCTCTGGAAGATGGAAACTGGAAACACAGAAGAGAAAGCCGGAGCTGTGGCAGAAGCCAGCGTATGGACGGTGGTTTGGAAGCCATCGTCGGTTCACTGGCCCTGGAAGATGGAAACCGGGAACACAGAAGAGAAGGCCTGAGCTGTAGCAGAAGCCAGCGGATGGATGGTGGTTGGTGGGCCATCATCTGTTCACTGGCCCTGGAAGATGGAAACTGGAAACACAGAAGAGAAAGCCGGAGCTGTGGCAGAAGCCAGCGGATGGACAGTGGTTGGGGGCCATCGAACTGGCCCTGGAAGATGGAAACTGAAACACAGAAGAGAAGCCGGAGCTGTGGCAGAAGCCCGAATGGATGGACAGTGGTTGGGGCCATCATCTGTTCACTGGCCCTGGAAGATGGAAACCAGAAACACAGAGAGAAGGCCTGAGCTGGAGAAGCCAGCGGATGGATGGTGGTTGGTGGGCCATCATCTGTTCACTGGCCCTGGAAGATGAAACACAGAAGAGAAGCAGCGTAGACGGTGGTTTGGAGGAAGGCCTGAGCTGGATGGATGGTTCTGCAGAAGCCAAGATGGAAATCAAACACAGAAGAGGAGGCAGTGGTTTGCTAATGGTTCCCATCATCGGTTCACTGGCCCTGGAAGATGGAAACTGGAAACACAGCTGGCAAGAATGGTGAGGCCTGAGCTGTAGCAGAAGCCAGCGGATGGACAGTGGTTGGTGGTTTGGAGCCATCATCTGTTCACTGGCCCTGGAAGATGGAAACTGAAAACACAGAAGAGAAAGCCGAGCTGTGGCAGAAGCCAGCGGATGGACGGTGGTTGGAGGCCATCATCCGTTCACTGGCTCTGAAGATGGAACTGAAACACAGAAGAGAAAGCTGGACCCGGCAGAAGCCGAGTGGATGGACGGTGGTTGGGGGCCATCGTCTGCTCACTGGTCCTGAAGATGGAAACTGGAAACACAGAAGAGAAAGCCGAGCTGTAGCAGAAGCCAGCGGATGGACGGTGGTTGGGGGCCATCGTCCGCTCACTGGCCCTGGAAGATGGAAACTGAAACACAGAAGAAAATGGACCTGGACGGTGGTTGGGGAAGCCAGCACTGGGCCGAAGGAAACTGGAAACACAGAAGAGAAAGCCGAGTTGCCAGCGGATGGACTGTGGTTGGGGCCATCAGCCACTGGCCTGGAAGATGGAAACTGAAACACAGAAGAAAAGCCGACCTTGCAGAAGCCAGCGGATGGACGGTGGTTGGGGCCATCGTCCGTTCACTGGCCTTGAAGATGGAAGCTGAAACACAGAAGAGAAAGCGGACCTGTAGCAGAAGCCAAAGGATGGACAGGTTTGGGGGCCATCGTCCGTTCCACTGGTCCAAGATGGAAACTGGAAACACAGAAGAGAAAGCCGGAGCTGTGGCAGAAGCCAGCGGATGGACGCAGGGTTGGGGGGGGCCATCGTTGTTCACTGGCCCTGAAGATGGGAAGCTGGAAACACAGAAGAGAAAGCTGGACCTGTAGCAGAAGCCAGCGGATGGACAGTGGTTGGGGGGCCATCCTGTTTACTGGCCCTGGAAGATGGAAACTGAAACACAGAAGAGAAAGCTGGAGCTGTGGCAGAAGCCAGCGGATGGACGGTGTAGTTAGCCATCTGTTCACGGCCCTGGAAGATGGAAACTGGAAACAGAAGAGAAAGTCGGAGCTGTGGCAGAAGCCAGCGGATGGACGGTGGTTGGGGGCCATCGTCTGCTCACTGGCCCTGGAAGATGGGAACTGGAAACACAGAAGAGAGAAAGCCGACCTGTAGCAGAAGCCAGCGGAAACTGGGCGAAGAGAAAGCTGGAGCTGTGGGGGCCATCCTCTGTTCACTGGGCCCTGAAGATGGAAACTGGAAACACAGAGAGAAAGCCGAGTTGTGGCAGAAGCCAGCATGGACAGCGAGTTGGGGGGCCACTCGTCTGTTCACTGGTCCTAGAAGATGGAAGCTGGAAACACAGAAGAGAAGCCGGAGCTGTGGCAGAAGCCGGATGGACGGTGGTTGGGGCCACCAGCCTGTTCACTGGCCCTGGAAGATGGAAGCTGGAAACGCAGAAGAGAAAGTTGGAGCTGTAGCAGAAGCCAAAGGATGGACAGTGTTGGGGCCATCCTCTGTTCACTGGTCCTGGAAGATGGAACTGGAAACAGAAGAGAAAAAGCTGACCTGTAGCAGAAGCCAGCGGATGGACAGTGGTTAGCCATCATCCTGTCTCACTGGCCTAGAAGATGGAAACTGAAACACAGAAGAGAAAGCTGACCTGTAGCAGGCCAGCGGATGGACGGTGGTTAAATCGCCCTGCTCACTGGCCCTGGAAGATGGAAACTGGAAACACAGAAGAGAAAGCTGGACCTGTGGCAGAAGCAGCTGGATGAACGGTAGTTGGGGGCCATCCTGTTCACTGGCCCTGGAAGATGGAAACTGGAAACACAGAAGAGAAAGCCGAGCCGTGCAGAAGCCAGTTGGATGGATTTGTGGTTGGGGGACCGCCTGTCACTGTCCTAGAAGATGGAAAGGTGAAACACAGAAGAGAAAGCTGAGCTGTGGCAGCAGAAGCCATGGATGGACGGTGTTTGGGGCCATCATCCGTTCACTGGCCCTGAAGATGGAAACTGAAAACACAGAGAGAAAGCTGGACCTGTAGCAGCCATGGACGGTAGTTGGACGGTGGAAACTGGAAACACAGAAGCCATGCAGTCAGCGATGGACGGTCACTGGCCCTGGAAGATGGGAAGCTGGAAACACAGAAGAGAAAGCCGGACCTGTAGCAGAAGCCAGCGGATGGATGTTGATATTGGGAGGCCATCACCGCTCACCGCCCTGGAAGATGGAAACTGGAAACACAGAAGAGAAAGCTGGAGCTGTAGCAAAGCCAGCGGATGGACGGTGGTTGGGAGGCCATCCCCGTTCACTGGCCTCAAGATGGGAAGCTGGAAACACAGAAGAAAAGTGGAGCTGTAGCAGAAGCAGCTGGATGGACGGGTGGTTGGGGGGGCCACCGCCCGTTCACTGGCCCTGGAAGATGAAACTGGAAACACAGAAGAGAAAGCCGACCTGTACCAGAAGCCAGCGGATGGACAGTGGTTAAATACCATCGCCCGTTCATTGGTCCTGAAGATGGAAACTGGAAACACAGAAGAGAAAGCCGGACCTGTGGCAGAAGCTGTGAGGATGGACGGTGAGGGGCCACGTCTGTCACTGGCCCTGAAGATGGAACTGGAACACAGAAGAGAAAGCCGGACCTGTAGCAGAAGCCAGCGGATGGACAGTGGTTGAGGCCATCGTCCGTTCACTGGCCTGGAAGATGGGAAGCTGGAAACACAGAAGAAGAAAGCCAGACCTGTAGCAGAAGCCAGAAGATGGACGGTGGTTGAGGCCATCGTCCGTTCACTGCCCTGGTTAAGATGAAACAATAGAAGAGAAAGTTGGACCTGTAGCAGAAGCCAGGGATGGACAGTGGTTGGGGCCATCGTCCGTTCACTGGGCCCTGGAAGATGGAAAACTGAAACACAGAAGAGAAAGCGGACCTGTAGCAGAAGCCAGCGGATGGACGGTGGTTGAGGGCCATCATTTTGTTCACTGGCCCTGGAAGATGGAAGGAAACACAGAAGAGAAAGCCGGACCTGTGGCAGAAGCAGAAGGATGGACAGTGGTTGGGGGCCATCGTCCGTTCACTGGCCCTGGAAGATGGAAGCTGGAAACACAGAAGAGAAAGCCGGACCTGTAGCAGAAGCCAGCTTCATGGACAGTGGTTGGGGGGGCCATCACTCCGTTCACTGGCCCTGAAGATGGAAGCTGGAAACACAGAAGAGAAAGCCGGACCTGTAGCAGAAGCCAGCGGATGGACAGTGGTTGGGGGCCATTGTCCGTTCACTGGTCCTGGAAGATGGAAGTTGGAAACACAGAAGAGAAAGCTGGACCCTGTGGCAGAAGCCAGCGGATGGACAGTGGTTGGGGACCATCGTCCGTTCACTGGCCCTGGAAGATGGAAAACTGGAAACACAGAAGATGACCTGTAAGCCAAGGGACCATCCCCTGTTTCACTGGCAAGAAGCCAGAAGAGCGGACCTGGCAGAAAAGCGTATGGGTGGTTGGGCCATCGTCCGTTCACTGCCCTGAAGATGGGAAGCTGGAAACACAGAAGAGAAAGTTGGAGCTGTGGCAGAAGCCAGCGGATGGACAGTGGTTGGGAGGCCATCGTCCGTTCACTGGCCCTGGAAGATGGAAGCTGGAAACACAGAAGAGAAAGCCGGACCTGTAGCAGAAGCCAGGATGGGCGGTGGTTGGGGCCATCCCCGTTCACTGGTCCTGGAAGATGGAAACTGAAACACAGAAGAGAGCGGACCTGTAGCAGAAGCCAGCGGATGGACGGTGGATTAGAATATCTTCCGTTCACTGGCCCTGGAAGATGGAAGCTGGAAACGCAGAAGAGAAAGATAGACCTGTAGCAGAAGCCAGCGGATGGACGGTGGTTGGGGGGCCATCGTCCGTTCACTGGTCCTGGAAGATGGAAGCTGGAAACACAGAAGAGAAAGAGGACCAGAAGCATGGATGAAGCCAGCGGATGGACGGTGGTTGAGGGGAAGCCATCATCCGTTCACTGGTCCTGAAGATGGAAACTGAAACACAGAAGAGAAAGCCGACCTGTGGCAGAAGCCAGCTGGATGGACGGTGGTTGAAACCATCGTCCGTTCACTGGCCCTGGAAGATGGAAGCTGGAAACACAGAAGAGAAAGCCGACCTGTAGCAGGAAGCCAAACGGATGGACGGTGGTTGGGGGCCATCGTCCGTTCACTGGCCCTGAAGATGGAAACTGGAAACACAGAAGACAAAGCAGGACCTGTAGCAGAAGCAGATGAGCGGTGGTTGAGCCATCGTCCGTTCACTGGCCCTGAAGATGGAAGTGAAACACAGAAGAGAAAGCCGGACCTGTGGCAGAAGCCAGCGATGGACGGTGGTTAAAGGCCATCGATCCGTTCACTGGTCCTGGAAGATGGAAGCTGGAAACACAGAAGAGAAAGAGCTGTAGCAGAAGCGGGATGGACAGTGGTTGGGGCCATCGTCCATTCACTGGCCCTGGAAGATGGAAGCTGGAAACACAGAAGAGAAAGCCGGACCTGTGGCAGAACCAGCGGATGGACGGTGAAGGGGTGGGCCATCCACGTCTGTTTCACTGGCCCTGGAAGATGGAAACTGGAACACAGAAGAGAAAGCCGGACCTGTAGCAGAAGCCAGCGGATGGATGGCGGTTGGGGCCATCGTCGTTCACTGGCCCTGGAAGATGGGTACTGGAAACACAGAAGAGAAGGGACCTGCAGGCAGAAGCCAGCGGATGGACGGTGGTTGGGGGCCACGTCCGTTCACTGGCCCTGGAAGATGGAAAGCTGGAAACACAGAAAGAGAAAGCCGGACCTGTAGCAGAAGCAGCGGATGGACGGTGGATTGGGGCTCACGTCCGCTCACTGGTCCTGGAAGATGGAAGCTGGAAACACAGAAGAGAAGTCGGACCTGTGCAGAAGCCAGCGGATGGACGGTGGTTGAGGCCACGTCCGTTCACTGGCCCTGGAAGATGGAAGCTGGAAACACAGAAGAGAAAGCCGGAGCTGTAGCAGAAGCCAGCGGATGGATGGTGGTTGGGGGCCATCGTCCGTTCACTGGCCCTGGAAGATGGAAGCTGGAAGCACAGAAGAAAAAGCCGGACCTGTGCAGAAGCCAGCGGATGGACGGTGGTTGGGGGCCATCGTCCGCTCACTGGTCCTGGAAAGTTGGAAGCTGGAAACACAGAAGAGAAAGCCGGACCTGTAGCAGAAGCCAGCGGATGGACCCGGTGGTGGAAGAAACATCGTCCGCTCACTGCCCTGGAAGATGGAAGCTGAAAACAGAGAAGAGAAAGTCGACCTGTAGCAAAGCCAGCGGATGGGCGGTGGTTGAGGCCATCGTCCGTTCACTGGCCCTGAAGATGGAAGGAAACACAGAAGACAAAAGCCGGACTATGGTGAAGCCAGCGGATGGACGGTGGTTGGGGCCATCGTCGCTCACTGGCCCTGGAAGATGGAAAGCTGGAACACAGAAGAAAAAGCCGGACCTGCAGAAGCCAGCGGATTGACGGTGGTTGGGGGCCATCGTCCGTTCACTGGTCCTGAAGATGGGCTGGAAACACAGAAGAGAAAGCCGGACCTGCAGCAGAAGCAGCGGATGGACTGGTGGTTGAGAACCATCGCCCATTCACTGGCCCTGAAGATGGAAGTTGAACACAGAAGAGAAAGCCGGACCTGTAGCAGAAGCCAAGCGGATGGACGGTGGAGTTGAGGAACCATGGTCCGTTCACTGGCCCTGAAGATGGAAGCTGAAACACAGAAGAAGAAAGCCGGACCTGTAGCAGAAGCCAGCGGATGGACGGTGGTTGAGGGCCATCATCCGTTCACTGGTCCTGGAAGATGGTAGCTGGAAACACAGAAGAAAGCTGACCTGTAGCAGGCCAGCGGATGGACGGAGTTGAAGGCCATCGTCTGTTCACTGGCCCTGGAAGATGGAAGCCTGAAACAGAAGAGAAAGTCGGACCTGTAGCAGAAGCCAGCGGATGGACGTGGTTGAGAACCATCGTCCACGTTCAATTGCCCTGGGAGATGGAAGCTGGAAACACAGAAGAGAAAGCCGGACCTGTAGCAGAAGCCAGCGGATGGACGGTGGTTGGAATATCGTCCGCTCACTGGCCCTGAAGATGGAAGCTGGAAACACAGAAGAGAAAGCCGAGCTGTAGCAGAAGCCAGCGGATGGATTTGTGGTTGGGGGGCACCGTCTAGCTCACTGTCCTGGAAGATGGAAGCTGGAAGCACAGAAGAGAAAGCCGACCTGTGCAGAAGCCAGCTGGATGGAGCGGTGGTTAGGAGCCATCAGCCGTTCACTGGTCCTGGTTGGAAGCTGGAAACACAGAAGAGAAAGCTGACCTGTAGCAGAAGCCAGCGGATGGATTTGCGGTGGTTAGGGCCATCGTCCGTTCACTGGCCCTGGAAGATGGAAGCTGGAAACACAGAAGAGAAAGCCGACCTGTAGCAGAAGCCACGGATGGACGGTGTGGGGGCCATCGTCCGTTCACTGGTCCTGGAAGATGAAGTTGGAAACACAGAAGAGAAAGCTGGACCTCAGCAGAAGCCAGCGGATGGATGGTTGGGCCATCACCGTTCACTGGCAGCTGAAGATGGAAGCTGGAACACAGAAGAGAAAAAGACCTGTAGCAGAAGCCAGCGGATGGATGGTGGTTGGGGGTCCATCGTCCAAATTCACTGGCCCTGGAAGATGGAAACTGAAACACAGAAGAAAGCCGGACCTGTAGCAGAAGCCAGCGGATGGCAGTGAATTGAGGAACCATCGTCCGTTCACTGGCCTGAAGATGGAAGCTGAAACACAGAAGAGAAAGCCGGACCTGTAGCAGAAGCCAGCGGATGGACGGTGGTTGAGGCCATCGTCCGTTCATCGCCCTGGGAAGATGGAAGTTGAAACACAGAAGACAAGCTGGACCTGTAGCAAAGCCAGCGGATGGAGCGGTGGTTGAGGCCATCATCCGTTCACTGGTCCTGGAAGATGGAAGCTGGAAACACAGAAGAAAAGCCTGGACCTGTAGTAAGAAGCCAGCGGATGGGCGGTGGTTGGTTGGCCATCGTCCGTTCACTGGCCCTGGGAATATGGAAGCTGAAACAAAGAGAAAGCCAGCGACCTGGAGCAGAAGCCAACAGCCGGATGGACGGTGGTTGAGGATGACCGTTCACTGGTCCTGGAAGATGGAAAATTAGAAACATACAAGAGAAAGCCGGACCTGTAGCAGAAGCAGCGGATGGATTTGGTGAGGGCCATCGTCACGTTCACTGGCCTTGGAAGATGGAAACTGAAACACAGAAGAGAAAGCCGGACCTGTACAAAGCCAGCGGATGGACGGTGGTTAAGAGGACCCATCGTCCCGTTCACTGGCCCTGGAAGATGGAAGCTGGAAACACAGAAGAGAAAGCCGGACCTGTAGCAGAAGCCAGCGGATGGATCGGTGGTTGAGGGCCATCGTCCGTTCACTGGCCCTGGAAAGATGGAAATCTAGAAACACAGAAGAGAAAGGACCTGTAGCAGAAGTCAGATGGCCGGTGGTTGGGGGCCATCGTCCGTTCACTGGCCTGAAGAAGCTGGAAACAACAGAAAGCTGACCTGGCAGAAGTCAGTGGATGGACCGGTGGTTGAGGGAGCCATCCATGCTCACTGGTCCTGGAAGATGGGAACTAGAAAACACAGAAGAAAAGCCGGACCTGTAGTAGAAGTCAGTGGATGGGCGGTGGATTTGGGGGCCATCGTTAGTTCACTGGCCCTGGAAGATGGAAGCTGGAAACACAGAAGAGAAAGGACCTGTAGCAGAAGCCAGCGGATGGACGGTGGTTGGGAGCCATCGTCCGTTCACTGGCCCTGAAGATGGAAGCTGAAAACATAGAAGAGAAAGCGGACCTGTAGCAGAAGTCAGCGGATGGACGGTGGTTGGGGGGCCACCGTGGCCCGTTCACTGGCCCTGGAAGATCGGCTGGAAACACAGAAGAGAAAGCCGGACCTGTAGGCAGAAGCCAGTGGATGGACGGTGGTTGGGGGCATCGTCCGTTCACTGGCCTGGAAGATGGAAGCTGGAAACACAGAAGAGAAAGCCGACCTGGCAAGAAGCCAGCCCGGATGGACGTGTGGTTGGGGGCCATCGTCCAGTTCACTGGCCCTGGAATATGGAAGCTGGAAACACAGAAGAGAAAGCGAACCTGTAGCAGAAGCCAGCGGATGGACGGTGGTTGGGGGCCATCGTCCGCTCACTGGTCTGGAAGATGGAAGCTGGAAACACAGAAGAGAAAGCGGACCTGCCAAGAAGCAGCGATTGGGCGGTGGTTGGGGAGCCATCGTCGTTCACTGGCCCTGGAAGATGAAACTGGAAGCTTAGAAGAAAGCCGGACCTGCTGGAAGCCAGCGTATGGACGGTGGTTGAGGCCATCGTCCGTTCACTGGTCCTGCAAGAAGATGAAAACACAGAAGAGAGCTGTGGCAGAAGCCAGCCGATGGACAGTGGTTGGGGGCTACGTCTGTTCACTGGTCTAGAAGATGGAAACTGCACAGAAGAAAGCTGGAGCTGTGGCAGAAGCCAGCGGATGGACAGTGGTTGGGGGCCATCGTCTGTTCACTGGTCCTAGAAGATGGAAACTGGAAACACAGAAGAGAAAGCTGGAGCTGAGAAGCCAGTGGATGGACAGTGGTTGGGGCCATCGTCTGTTCACTGGCCTGGAAGATGGAAACTGGAAACACAGAAGAGAAGAGCTGGAGCTGTGGCAGAAGCCAGCGGATGGACAGTGGTTGGGGGCCATCGTCTGTTCACTGGTCTGGAAGATGGAGAAGATGAAACACAGAAGAACTGGGCTGTGGCAGAGCCAAGGATGGACAGTGGTTGGGAGAGCCCATCCTCTGTTCACTGCCCTGGAAGATGGAAACTGGAAACACAGAAGAGACCTGACCTGCAGAAGCAGCGATTGGGCGGTGGTTTGAGGAGCCATCATCACGTTCACTGGCCCTGGAAGATGAAGCTGAAACACAGAAGACAAAGCAGGACCTGGCAGCAAGCCAGCGGTGGGCGGTGGTTGGGGAGCCATCGGTTGGTGTTCACCACACTGGCCTGGAAGATGGCTGGAAACTGAAGAAGCCGGACCACCATAGCAGAAACCAGCGATTGGACGGTGGTTGGGGAACCATCGTCCGTTCACTGGCCCTGGAAAGATGAAGCTGGAAACACAGGACCTGACGCAGAAGCCAGCGGATGGACGGTGGTTGGTGAACCGCCGTCATTCCGCTGGCCTGGAAGATGGAAGCTGGAAACACAGAAAAAGCGGACCTGTAACAGAAGCCAGCGGATGGAGCCCGGTGGTTGAGGCCATCTTCCGTTCACTGGCCCTGGAAGATGGAAGCTGGAAACAGAAAGATGCCGGACCTGTAGCAGAAGCAGCGGATGGACGGTGGTTGAGGAGCCATCGTGCGTTCACTGGTCCTGGAAAGATGGAAGCTGGAAACACAGAAAGCTGGACCTGTAGCAAAGCCAGCGGATGGACGGTGGTTGGGGAGGCCATCGTCCGTTCACTGGTCCTGAAAGATGGAAGTTGAAACACAGAGAAAGCGGACCTGCAGAAGCCAGCCCGGATGGGCGGTGGTTGAGACCATTCGTCCGCCACTGGAAGATGGAAGATGGAAACACAGAAGAAAGCTGGACCTGGCAGAAGCCAGCGGATGGGCCGGTGGTTGGGAACCGCCGTCGTTCACTGGCCCTGGAGATGGAAGCTGGAAACACAGAAGACAAGCGGGACTGTAGCAAAAGCCAGCGGATGGATGGTTGGAGTGCCATCGTCGTGGAAAGATAGAGGCAATCGTCCGTTCACTGGACCTGAAAGAGATTGGAGTGGTGGAAGCCACAGAAGGTCCTGGAAGCGGACCTGAAACACAGAAGAGCGGATGGACCTGGTGGAGACAGAACTGCCAGCGGATGGACAGGTGACGTTGGCAGAAGTATCGATGGGCGGTGGTTGAGAATATTCACTGGCCCTGGAAGATGGAAGCTGGAAGCACAGAAAAAAGCGGACCTGGCAGAAGCCAGCGGATGGACGGTGGTTGGGGGCCATCGTCCGTTCACTGGCCCTGGAAAGATGGGAAGCTGAAACACAGAAGAAAAGCCGGACAGCAGAAAACCAAGCGGATGGACGGTGAATTTGGGTGGCCATCGATCACGTTCACTGGTCCCTGGAAAGATGGAAAGCTGGAAACACAAAGAAAGCTGGACCTGTAGCAGAAGCCAGCGGATGGAGCGGTGGTTAAGGGGCCATCGTCCGTTCACTGGCCCTGGAAGATGAAGCTAGAAGCCCTAGAAGAGCGGACCTGGCAAGAAGCCAGCGGATGGGCCCGGTGGTTAGAGCCATCGTCCATTCACTGGCCTGGAAGATGAACTGAAAGCACAGAGAAAGCCGGACCTGTAGCAGAAGCCAGCGGATGGGCGGTGGTTGAGGGCCATCGTCCGTTCCAGCCCTGGAAGATGGAAGCTGGAAACACAGAAGAAAGCCGGACCTGCCCAGAAGCCAGCGGATGGACGGTGGTGAAACAATCGTCGTTCACTGGTCCTGGAAGATGGTAGCTGGAAACACAGAAGAGCCCTGGACCTGGCAGAAGCCAGCGGATGGACCCGGTGGTTAGAGAACCATCGTCCGTTCACTGGCCTGGAGGATTGGAAGGCTGGAAACACAGAAAGCCGGACCTGCAGAAGCAGCGGATGGGCGGTGGTTGGGAGCCATCGTCAGTCCCGTTCCTGGAAAGATAACTGGAAACACAGAAGAAAGCCGGACCTGTAGCAGAAGCCAAGCGGATGGGCGGTGGTTGGGGGGCCATCGTCCGTTCACTGGCCCTGGAAGATGGAAGCTGGAAACACAGAAGAAAGCCGAGTTGTAGC